>NC_074726.1:14157824-14395324 GCF_947242115.1 Biomphalaria glabrata
TCCTATTGAATAGTTCTCCGACATTTCTATTCACTGATTTTACAATCTCAATGGTGAACAATGTCAATCTCATCAATATGAAATCTTTTTTACTTCTGCTTTAGCTCGACCCTAGTGATCTCCCCTTTATATTGAAATTATCAGACCACAATAATAATAATTGAAGTTATACCCACATTTATTGTTGTTAAATCATATATTTAGGTTGCACAATTATTACAATATTAAAAAACATTACAATAGCACATCCGCACTTCATTGTAAAACATTCCCGATGCTTCTCTCAAGCAGATACATTGAAGGTAGAGAAAATGAAGAGTATGATTTGAACATTGTAGTGACTGTTTGAAATACAAATGAAGTGTTCCACATGTCTATCTACTGTATACAAGTTTATTTCATTTGTTTTCCGTGTATCCACAATCACTCATCTCAGCTTGTGAACTATCCATGGGTTAAGGGAGGATGGGCAGACAAGGATCTCGAAAACGGCTGTAACGATTGTCCTTGAAATTTGACAGTTTGTGTATCTCTTTGGAATAAACAACAACAAAGTGGCAAACAGAGAAAACAGTGAAAACAGAGAAAACAATGAAAACAGAGAAAACAATGAAAACAGAGAAAACAGTGAAAACAGAGAAAACAGTGAAAACAATGAAAACAGTGAAAACAGAGAAAACAGTGAAAACAGAGAAAACAGTGAAAACAGAGAAAACAGTGAAGACAGAGAAAATAGAGAAAACAGTGAAAACAGTGAAAACAGAGAAAACAGAGAAAACAGTGAAGACAGAGAAAACAGTGAAAATAGAGAAAACAGTGAAAACAGAGAATACAATGAAAACAGAGAAAACAGTGAAAACAGAGAAAACAGAGAAAACAGAGAAAACAGTGAAAACAATGAAAACAGTAAAAACAGAGAAAACAGTGAAAACAGAGAAAACAGTGAAAACAGAGAAAACAGTGAAAACAGAGAAAACAGTGAAGACAGAGAAAATAGAGAAAACAGTGAAAACAGTGAAAACAGTGAAAATAGAGAAAACAGAGAAAACAGTGAAGACAGAGAAAACAGTGAAAATAGAGAAAACAGAGAAAACAGTGAAAACAGAGAATACAATGAAAACAGAGAAAACAGTGAAAACAATGAAAACAGTGAAAACAGAGAAAACAGTGAAGACAGAGAAAACAGTGAAAATAGAGAAAACAGTGAAAATAGAGAAAACAGTGAAGACAGAGAAAACAGTGAAAACAGAGAAAACAGTGAAAACAGTGAAAACAGTGAAAATAGAGAAAACAGAGAAAACAGTGAAGACAGAGAAAACAGTGAAAATAGAGAAAACAGAGAAAACAGTGAAGACAGAGAAAACAGTGAAGACAGAGAAAATAGAGAAAACAGTGAAAACAGTGAAAACAGTGAAAATAGAGAAAACAGAGAAAACAGTGAAGACAGAGAAAACAGTGAAGACAGAGAAAATAGAGAAAACAGTGAAAACAGTGAAAACAGTGAAAATAGAGAAAACAGAGAAAACAGTGAAGACAGAGAAAACAGTGAAGACAGAGAAAACAGTGAAAACAGAGAAAACAGAGAAAACTCTAATTTGACCGTTATGATTTTTCAATTATGATTTTAAAAAAAATGAAATTTGGTCTGAAGGTCTAGGAGTCTAGACGCACGCACGTCAGTGGGTATTCCCGAATGTATTAATTGAAGAGTGAACTAAATAAACAGACGTCTAGGAATATTTCGCGCACAGTCTTCTACGTCTGTATCTGTAGGTCTATCATGAGTATTTTATATACTCTGAGTAGACTTAAGCATTCGCTTATTCTGGATTTAATTCCCGGGGGGAAGGGGGGGGGAGGAATAGGGAAGGGGTAAAAAAATATTTTTTTTATTAGTGTATCAATCATTAGTTATTAAGAGCAAAATATTCGCTATTATTAATAGTCATTAGTTTCATATCGAAGGAATTGTATTTAAACGAAAAAAACTTTTTTATGTCACTTGTTTTGTGAGTTGAATGACTGAGTCTTTAAGATGATACAATGACTTCTTCAAATTATAAATACATTGTACACTATCAAATAGATAGAGACACTATATACACCATCATAGACCTAATGAAGAAATTCATTATGAATTACTGACATGGCTTAATTACGATGAAAGAATTAATGTATACCTCACTAACGTTCAGATAGTGTACACCAAAGTTGAACATTGGTTTGTAAGACAGAAGCCTCAATTTCATCTAGCAAGCTGACCACGTTCTGTTGTTTCAAACTTAATACCGTCTTTAAATTGATGTTGAGTTATGTCGTAAAAATATAATATTTCGAATATAGAACCAGAAATTGACTCCAAATTTCATCTTACAGATAGAAACTCCAGGACTTGGTGAATCACCAAAAAGCTATTAAAAAAATGCATATAGAAGTCCCTTATATTAAGTCTTTGAAATTCTGTACATTTTCTAGAATAGCCTTCAAAGCATTAACTGGGAATCGAGGAGAACAAAGCATTAAAACAATTGTAAAAAATTGTTTGCAAATGACAATGGCGACATGATTTTGAACAAGAGACATATCGATTGACCTCTTAGGTTTGAATCGCTGTTTTGTGTCCCACTGCTTGTCAATAGGATTAGCTCAGGCCTTCAATTACACAAGAGATTGGGGTGGGGTGGGCGTGGTCAGTCATTTCCTCAATACAAGTTCCAGCGTTTGTGTTAACCTGTCGGAAAAGATGAGTGAATGTGTCTGTATGATTGAGTGTGCCTGTATATGCGAGTGTGTCTGTATGATCGAGTGTGTCTGTATATGCGTGTGTGTCTGTATGTGCGAGTATGTCTGTGTATGCTAGTGTATGTGTCCGTATGTGTGTGCGTAGTGCATTGTTCCGTTTCTTTTAGCAGCTGCCAGTTTTAGAAATTGTGTATTTTGTTTTGTTCCAATTGATTTCAACTGTATTTACCCTTAGCTAACATATTCAATTAGTCTTAGTACTAACATGATCCAACGTATATTGCAAATAAAATATTAAAAAAAAAAAAAAAAAAAAAAAAAAAAAAAAAGTGTAGACAAATAAGAATTATAAAGTTACTGTTTACAAGTTTAACCCCTTCCCCTCAAAAAAATCCTTTACGTTTAGAAATTCTCTCGATAACATTATCTTTACTTATCCTATTCTGAAAGAAATGTTTAAGGTTTGTGTTCAATTCTTTACATCTATAACTAGGAATTCATGAAATAAGTCCTCGATACTTCGCTGATCAAAGGCATGCGTCGGTGATAAACTACAAACTATTAAAAAAACAAAACACTTTTACTATTTAAATTTTAAAATTAGAAGTGCAGGTTAATCTATCCTCAAACGTACTAAGAGAATATTTCAATGCTAATAAGAGAATGAGGAATACATTAGAAACAGATCATCAAAAAGAGGGAGCTAAACATGACGAATACACGACCAAATGAAAGAGTATGAAAAGAATGAACAATTGACAGAGTGCAAGGGAGAGAGAGGGCGAGGAGAGAAAGAAAGAATGACATTCAATGTGACATTTATTGCCAACACTAAACAAATTTAGAATACTTGCAGAAGCTAAATAAAGTAGAACTTATATTTGTTTCTTCTTTGTCATAGTGTGCAGACATATTAATACTAAGGAAGTGAAATAAATATGCAGAACCTGCTTAATACAACAGTGTGTTTAAATATGTATAAATATTAATAGAAGCAGCACCCACTCTGCATAAGCTATACGCCGACACTGAAATAACATCATTGTGCTTTTTTTTAAATCAAACTGAGACCCAGTCATGAGCTCTAGTATTGTGTACCACCATTAAACAATCTGTCATTCAAGGATAACTTCTCTCATATTGCGGCTTTTTTATTGCCACTCACTGGTCCTTATCATTGTTGAAGTATTAAAAACCAATTGTTCATTAGATTAGCTGATCAACTTTAATTGTAATATTCTATGTCATTTCTTGATCTCTTCTTTCCCATGCTGTTGAAAGAGGCCGCCCCGCTCTGGTATCGGGTGTGTAACTTTGTGTGTGACCACTCCTATACACCTGACATGCAAGCATCGATCCTGCCCGACTGGTGTGTTTGATCTCTGGTGATCTTTGGAGGCGATAAATCTTAGCCTTGATACACGACGTTGATACATTAAAAAAATAAAAATAAAGGATGTAATCGATTTTCAGAAAACATGAACAGATAACTCGAGGGTGTAAATGTTAATTGGGTTTTAAAAGGGCTGTAAGTTTAGTGCAGTAGTTCACCTTGTTTTAGTAAATGTAGATTTTTCCAGAAGAAGTAATAGCCACTGTTATAGCGAATTATGTACAATAGTACAATTAGACATACATTTGAGGATGGACAAAAATGACGATATCACAGGACCGTATGTCTGAGAGGGGCCTAAAAGGGGTTCGATTTTTTTTTCCGAAACATAGAGCAAAACGAAATATGAAGCCAATGGCCTACTAGGAGCATCCTTGTAATTTAACTCATATCAGATTTATAACCGTTGAGAGAGATGAGCCAATCCTGATGAGCTTTAGGCCAGCAAAATCAAAGGAAGAGCTTCCTTCCGCCTGCCTGACTGAACTATTGTCCTGTTTGGGAGAGGCCCAAGCAGATGTTTCTGTTACACATGTCTACGTCCTGTGACTCGGAGCTCAGAACGCTTTGGTCAGAGACGAGACCGAATGCCAAGTACACTCTTCTTTCTCTGTTGAACGGCGTGTGGATTTCTAACATGGTTGTTGGAGGTGTCTTTTAATCCACCACCTGTGAAATGATTGTAATTCTTGAGACAATCCAACGGGAGTCTTATTTTGCCACCCTAGTGGCATAATCATTTTCTCTTACGACCGATTCCACCAGGACGCCATTATGAGGCTGGGTAGCGTGGTCAGTGCCTTCTACTAAAGTCTGCTCTTAGTACAATGTGGCCATCGCAGAGACCGACCGCTATTGATATATCCTAACAGATGTATAATTATTCTCTAATAAAAAGTTAGACTCTGAACGCTGAAGCTGAAAAAAGAATTTAAGCCTTTGAGTGTCAATGCTACAGAAAAATGCTGGGAATTAGATACATGGGAAGCGTGGTCGAGAGGCTTCAAGTACGCTTGAACGTGGCTTGAACGTGGCTTGGACGTCCGCTTGGACGTGGCTTGAACGTGGCTTGGACGTGGCTTGAACGTGGCTTGGACGTGGCTTGGACGTGGCTTGGCTTGGCTACCTATAGAAGGAGGCTCGAGGTTCGACATCCGACTCGATCAGAGTTGTGTTTACTGAGCGCCTAAAGGCAGCACGGAAAACCTTCTCACAGATACCCCTTCCAACCCCTACTGGTCTACAAATGACATTGGACCAGCAAGCTATAAGCATGAAAGTAGCGCTGTATAAAATCTAAAATCTATTTACAAGGAAAGAAGATTAATGAAGTTTTAAAATTAAGTCAACACTCTGGCTGGCAAAAGGTGGGAATCCTAAAGATAATTTCTAGAACACTATGCCCTGGATGGTAGCAGAAAAAAAAAGTTTTATATATCATTATTCGAAAGAGTAAGTTTGAACTAAATTTTATTTTGGGTTATTCAGTCTTTAACACCCCTGAGGATTTCAACAAATAACCCACTTGGAATAATTTACCCTTGTTCGCTGACGTTTGTATTATGGAAAGTCGATCGATTCTGGATGGACGTGTTGGGAGGATGCTTCAGTGTATTCAGATTTCACTACAGGGAGATATATCGCGGCAGTGAATTTCAATGCTGAAGACGTCTACTGGCGATCAAACAAACATACGCTTTGCTTTGCGGCTTTGCCGGCTCTTTCTTTGTCCTTGGCAACAGAAGTTCCAATAGTAACTACATATGTGAGGCTAGGTGGTAAAACAAGTAAAGAAACCTAAATGTTACATTCACAATGACAGGAGTTTGAGTGAAAGAAAATGTAGGGAACTATTGGATAGCATAAATCACTTTCTTGGGGGGCGGCCTGTTATGGCACGATTAGGAATTAATTATTTGTTTCGGAAATAGGGAAAGTTTTTACTTAGTGACAGTGACGTGACTTAAAATAAGGATAAGGGTTTTTTAAAGACAGAACGAACTAGAAGTCGACATCAACAAGACGCTTTCATAACAACGTAGAAGTAAGAAGCATTTTACACACGGCTTGAAGTAGGTGGCATTCAACAGTTCCCTTCATGATTATTAAACGTGTTTGATATTCAACACTAGAATCGACTACCTCTATTGATTGTGGGGCCTTTCGCCGGTGTTACTGGATTACCTTGAGTGTTACCTCCATTTTGTTTGTTTGCATTCGACACCGCGGAAGCGCCAAACAGCCACGAAAATGTTCCAGGGATATTTTTAAATGATTTTGAAGAAAGAGCAAAGAAATTTTTTTGCCTGATTTGTAAACAACGTGTGGGGGTGACCGGGGTGGGGGGTGATTTATATCTCTCAAATAACTTAGGGCTTACGGCTTTATCAAGTCTAAATTCGGTCCTGCACAGCCTAAACGGTACGAAGCAAAAACTCGGCCATCCAGATTCCCGAAAAATAAATCTTGCTTATGGGGTAGTGTTCGCAAGCCACATGACACAGCTGACGCACACCCCATCCCACCATTGCTATTTTCACCAACAATCTTAACAGCCGACACAATCATGGTATGTAAGTTTTGTCATTAGACAAACAAAAGTCCTCGTTTGAAATGTATCCATGTATTTCTCAGCAGAACAATGGAACAATATAAATGACATAACTTTTAGAAACTTGAGTGAATAAATTGGTTGTTGCAAGTCCTATGAATCGCTCTTGTCCACGAACTTTAACTTAAATAATTAAGGTTACGTTAAAAAAGGATCTCTACAGCAGAAATGTGTGTCTGGCCACGGGAGGTAGGAATCACCTAGTTACCCAGAAAGGCCGATTCTAATAATACAGACCTCACCAAAAAAAAAACAATTATCAAAGGGACATAAAAACTGATTTAATGTAACGCACATCACTGCCTGGGGCAAACAATAAAAGTCGCTCGCTGTAAGTCTTCATAGGTCAGTGTTTTGTGTCTCAAGGAATCTCATCTCATTTCAGGCGACTGTTTCTTGTTTGCTGACCAGCTTCAAGAGTTCGGGATTTGGTCTTTCGGAACAATGGAGCTTTGAAATTATAAGAAGTAAAAGAGACGTTGTGTTAATGTTGAAGTGAAATGGTCATTAGAGACTTTCTGCTAAGTTATGGTTTATTTCGGCTGACTCAGGCAACTACACCAAGATGGTGTACTAGTATGAACTAGTCGTAGCGTGTAAAATATGAAATAGTACTCTAATGTGTACCTGACAAACTCAACTCTAATTGGTACCTGACAAACTCAACTCTGATGTGTACCTGATAAACTTAACTCTAATATGTACCTGACAAACTTAACGCTAAACTTATTGTTCAATTGGTCCAATGTCTTTTGAAGACCAGTAGGGGGTGGGGGTATCCTGGAAAAGGTTCGGGATTTGAGCTCTGGCCCTCTTGATAAGTAGTCAAATGGTTTTGCCCTCACCCACACATCTCCATTGTACATTTGGAAAGTTTCGTGCGTGTAAGATAGTTCATGAATTATTACGGCTAGGGTAGGCCTTAGGCGTGGGCAAACAAAGCGACCGCTTAGGGCCTCTGATTGACGGAGGCCTCGTTCAAGCCTTGTAGTAATCTTTTACGACAAGAACTATGTGCCCAATGTTATTGTTGGAGTCACTAGGTTTTAAATTAACTGCGTAACTTTAGTTTTTCGCTGTTTATTTTTTATTTGGGGCCCCCAAGGGCTTCCTATTATCTAAGACCGGCCCTGCTCCTATTTAAGTCTTTTTAAATACAGTCAATACCCACTTACCTCTCCTGGGGTATCTAAAAATAGCTCAGACATTTAATTCGCCTCGCTACACTTTTAGTCTTTTAATTTAATTACTGTACTTCCACAGAGTACACTGCTAATACAAAATTACTCAACATTAAGGCTATTACGTAAATTATTAATTACGAAGTTGAATATTTCGCCACATATCTCAGTAGGCTACACCCCCAACACACACACAAGGAAAAACTAATAAAATAACGTTAAAAATGATGTGTGTGTGTGTGTGTGTTGGGGAGCTATATAGAAACATCTCTTGCCCAACAAGATCAATTAGATTGATACAATTCGGTTTTCTGTTCGTTTATTTCCCTAAAACTATTGAACATGTCGGAGTGCATTTACTAAAACATAATTCAAGAGGTATGGGGGGGGGGCGTGGTATAAAATGTTCCATCATTTTAAAATCTAACCTTAATTAGTTATTAATAGCAAAATTGTATAAAAAGTTGTATGAAGGAGGTATTGTCTTTTAAAATAAATACAAGAACATACTTCTCGTGTATGTATGTGTGTTGAATATTCCTTTCATGTCTTCGATTGTTGCTTCGGGCGTCCACCGTGTTGATTAGCACTGGGGTCAGATCGGGTCAGATCGGGTACAATCTTAGACCTTGGACATCCAGGGATCACATCCAGATGATTTGTTTCTAGTCCTACTGGCTGAGTTTGTACACTTAGTCCTACTGGCTGAGTTTGTACACTTAGTCCTACTGGCTGAGTTTGTACACTTAGTCCTACTGGCTGAGTTTGTACACTTAGTCCTACTGGCTGAGTTTGTACACTTAGTCCTACTGGCTGAGTTTGTACACTTAGTCCTACTGGCTGAGTTTGTACACTTAGTCCTACTGGCTGAGTTTGTACACTTAGTCCTACTGGCTGAGTTTGTACACTTAGTCCTACTGGCTGAGTTTGTACACTTAGTCCTACTGGCTGAGTTTGTACACTTAGTCCTACTGGCTGAGTTTGTACACTTAGTCCTACTGGCTGAGTTTGTACACTTAGTCCTACTGGCTGAGTTTGTACACTTAGTCCTACTGGCTGAGTTTGTACACTTAGTCCTACTGGCTGAGTTTGTACACTTAGTCCTACTGGCTGAGTTTGTACACTTAGAAAAGGGGGCTAATCCGTTCATTTACACCAGGGGATTGGAATTCTTAATTACTGTGGTCGATGTGTAAATCTACTTTAACTGGTTTCTATTTCTGGTCATTTAAGATTCAACTTATCTCTCTGATACTTTTGTAGGAAGACAGTGAGTAGATAAGTGAGGAGAAGGAAATTGATAGAGAGATAGACCCTGGAGAAACTAATTAAAGAGAGAAAAGAGACAAATAAAATATAAAAAAATATATTTAAAAGAAAGTTAAGATTAAGAGAGAGAAAAGATAAAAAAGAGAAGACATATAGAGAATGAAAGAGAGTGAACGAAATAAAGTGAAAGAGAGAGAAAACGAGAAAGAGAAAGAACGAGATAGAAAAGAAAGGATTAGGGAAGAGAAGTAAGGAGAGTGAGTATATGATGAGAAAGAAAGACAGAGATAGAGAAAGAAGATAAGGGGAGAAAACAATGGACAAAAAGAGAACGAAATAGATGGAGATATAAAAACAAGAAATGATTTTTTAAAAAAAAGGTCGGTAAACAGAGAAGGAGAAATACTTTAAAAAAAAACTCTTGATCTATATACTTATACTACTTTATTTTTACAAAGCGTATATCAACTCACTCTGTCTGTCTGTCTGTCTGGTTAAAAGTTTGTACACGTTATTTCTCCCACACCCAATCTCGCATCAAGCTGAAATGTTGCACAATTTTTCTTATACCTGACAACACAAGAGTCAATTTATAAAAGGATCCAATTAGATAGTTAACTATTGGTAACTAACTATTTTGATTGGTATCTCGAACAAAGGAAAGAAATTGTACTTGATTAAAATAAAAAAAACGTGTCCTCTTTATATGCCGCATCTCTAAATTGAGACAAACTATGCAATCTTCTCTAGTAGAAGAGTGGTTAGCAACACGACAGTCCGAGGAAGCATGAGCCAGGAGTTCGAATTCAGTTCGATCCCCTTTTATTTTTATTATTATTTTTTTTTAACTGCTTTCAAAAAAACAATTGTTAAAATCCACTCAGATATTCCTTTCTTTTTCTCTTTCTATTTCTTGTTTGCGTTCACTAAGCCTGAGACGGCAGCCTAAAATTAAAGGGACTAATACCATCAATTAAGTCAAGTACTATTTATTTTCCTTGTTTTTAGATATCAAACAACAATTTTTTTTTAACAATAGTTTCTTAACTAATTGGTTATTTTTTTAAATTGATACTTTATTGATTATTCTTTTATTGATTATTTTATTGAGTAAGGTAAAAGATAATTGTGCAAGATTTCAGCTTGCTCCGAGATTGAGAGTCGGAGAAATAACGTGTACAAACTTTTGACCAGACAGACAGACATACAGGGAGACAGACAGGCAGACATACAGGGAGACAGACAGAGTGAGTTGATAAAAGCTTTGTAAAAATATTATTTATCGCACAGATTTATTGTTGTTGGTCTAGATCAATTAAATTAAATCACATGACTGATCCAAACTAATTGATATAATTACACTTCGTATAAGCTTTTTTTTTTTTTTGTAACGTAGCTCGTTTTGGCGCGACGGTAGTTGTTGGAGCAGTCGTTTTGGCGCGACGGTAGTTGCTGGAGCAGTCGTTTTGGCGCGACGGTAGTTGTTGGAGCAGTCGTTTTGGCGCGACGGTAGTTGCTGGAGCAGTCGTTTTGGCGCGACGGTAGTTGTTGGAGCAGTCGTTTTGGCGCGACGGTAGTTGCTGGAGCAGTCGTTTTGGCGCGACGGTAGTTGTTGGAGCAGTCGTTTTGGCGCGACGGTAGTTGTTGGAGCAGTCGTTTTGGCGCGACGGTAGTTGTTGGAGCAGTCGTTTTGTTATAATCACATTATGTATGTTTTTTGTACACTGTCATAAAAATGATGTATATAGTATCTGTGTTATGTATGTGTGTTTGTGTTCATACATGCTTTTATGTGAAAAACAAGTTATATATATATATATATATATATATATATATATATATAGATATAGATATATATAGATATATATATAGATATATATATATAAGGTTGATGTGTATTTATTGGATTCCCGGTCATTTCATCCCCGGTCATTTCATCCCCGGTCACTTCATCCCCGGTCACTTCATCCCCGGTCACTTCATCCCCTGGTCACTTCATCCCCTTGTCACTTCATCCCCGGTCATTTCATCCCCGGTCACTTCATCCCCGGTCACTTCATCCCCGGTCACTTCATCCCCGTTCATTTCATCCCCGGTCACTTCATCCCCTGTTCACTTCATCCCCTGGTCACTTCATCCCCGGTCATTTCATCATTTGATCATTTTTATCTAACAAATTGTAATTTTAAAAATCATGAAATGAGCAATATTTAATGTAATCAGTTTTTATTTAAATGACAAAATTGTAACACGTTAATGTTTAAAAGGAATTAAAGCAAAACTTATACAGACGACATGATATTCCTAGGATGGGTGAACTCAGCCTTTATTAGAAAAAAATAAAATCTTATTTCAAGGCTAAAAATGACGCGCCCATTTTCAAGAAAGAGCGATTGAAAAATAAAATAAAGTGAAACATTCTCGTACTTTCACCACACCTTGGCTTTTGATGATAAGTTATCAGCGGCATGACAATAATTATTCTAATCGCACTTCTATCTCTCGAATGATTTTTTACTACTTCCACCAAACGTTGGCCTTCGATCCGGGTAATATTATCATATTACAACCGGTCACCATTTATTGTTGTCACTGACATTAAAGTTTGTTTGGGTTTTAATATTGTCCGAAAACATAGAAACAATGTTGGGGAAAAAATCAATGCATTTTTGAAATTCAAAGCAAAATGGTTTATTTAATTATAGTATCTCAAACTGACAAAAAAAAAAAAAAAAGAAAAAACTGACGATTGACATCCTGAAGCGTATTATTTATGGGCAGGGATTGAGAATGGAGGACATAATGTTTCTATTATGGTCTCAGATCGCAATCTGACCTTTAATAACTTCTGTTTTACATGTTCACCCCCCCCCCCCAGAATCGAAGATGATTACATCCTGCCCCAAACCTCCCGCTGGGGGATCACGACGGGCAGGGTTCGAGCCCGGGTTCAACTAGACGACATGTCCCGAGCACATACGACAAGGCCATGTAGCCAGTCATCCAGAATTTGCAATATGCGTCCATGAAAGAGTCGAAAAATTAATTATTTTTTTTGGACGGGCGGGTTTGAGAATCTAGAGTCAATCTAGACCATATATACTCTAGTATAGTATAGTCACATAGTGAACAAAACCATCAATGTTGATTATAAAAAGTTGTGTGTTTTAAAAATTATCGTCGCCTCTCATGTAGATAAAAAAAAAACAAAAAAAACTGCTGCGCAAAAACAAGTGCGCCGCAACGTAATGTATCCTGGCCTATTGCTACAACTATTTTCCATATTGTCACAGTCTCGTTTGACAATGAGTGCTATCCGTTCACCTTGCGTCACAAAGGTGAAAATCACCAGAAAAACCTCTGAGTAGAAACAGGAAGTAAGAACTATTAATTCACTCAGTAGTTTGTTGTACTCAGAGCTATGCACTTGTTTTGTTACCCGCTGTGATGCGGACGTGATTTAGTAGTGAAATTGTATGTACACCTATTCTAGAGGACTTATAATATTCTATGCAGTCTGATGTGCGGATGCAACTGTACTTATCTTGGATTATATTCATTAGGTTTATGAAGGATATCTTGCCACTTCTCATTCAACCGGTGCTTTCTAACTGAATGCTTGAAGTTGCTGTATTATTCTCATTTAATCAAGGTTATTTTGTCTGCTGAAATGGACTTAAGTCAGTGTGTACTATTTATAGTTGTTTTGTTCTAAGTGTAGCTCAAGGATACATGAGTTCCCGGTGGCTCATCTTGATGGCCAGCAAGTTTATGTATAACATTTATCATTATTATGTTACATTTTGGGTGTCCAGCATGCTACACATTGATAACACACACGTCTTTAAACATATACCCTCCCACCTTTCTTACGAATATACTTAGTTCCACAGTAGCAGACATCCAGGGGCGGACTGGCTATATAGGAATCTAGGCGTATGTCCGGTGGGCCGGTACCCAAATGGGCCGGTAGGGCCACCGAAATGGCCTGATCGAAGCCACTATGGCACATATCAAATTGTAAAAGGTTTTATAATATTCTTATTATATTCTTCTTCTTCTTATTATTATTATTATTTGTATAAAAGACCCTCTGAGCGTCGTGTTTAAACAAAAAAATGTTTCATAGACATTACAGTGTAATACTATTTTAATCAAACACATTTGCAGAAAATAAAATGTAGAATGTAGACAGTGCTACTAGTAGGATTCATCTTTTTAGGGCCTACATAATTGCTGATTTAAAAAGACGCTATATTGCTTATAAAGATATAGAGTTCACTGTATGCATGCATATCGATACATTATCAAACTTAACAATGATTTTGAGGACAGGTACACCTATGATGCCCATCACATGATAGAGAATTTGTGGGCCGGATTTTATAGAAATGCCCGGGCCGATTTTGACACCCAGTCCGCCCCTGCATACATCCATCACAGTATAATACATCCATCACAGTATAATACACCCATCACAGTATCATACATCCATCTCAGTATCATACATCCATCTCAGTATCATACATGGTTATTCTCTTTTTATCAACTGTCACAGCGCCTTTACATCTGTGATTCCCTTAGCCTTCATTATACATCTACTAACACACTTGACCTGAATGTAGCTAATTTATCTTTGAGAACACAATAGCAGCGATTAAGTTCTAATTACTTGAACATAACTCTACGTGTGGGGCACTCCAAGGGAGAACAGCTTTAGTGCTCGAAAGGTCACACCTATTATGGGTTTTTAAATTAAACCTTATCTGGGTATTTAAACACTAGAAACAATATTTCGATTGTTTGTGTGCGTGTGTCTGTACATCTGTTCAAACACCAAATCATCATGGAGCTGATCAATGCTTGCATGCATAATTATTGAGCAATTATTGACGATAGGAAACATGTTTTTTTGTTAAGTTTATTTTTCTCAGGAACAAAAATGTTTTAGAAAATCAATATGCAACTTAAAAACACAGAGTTTAAACCCAGCAGTGTTGGCAGTGGCAGTTACATTGAAAACATCTACAGCACTTGGTGAAGGTGGGTCAGAGAAATACAAGGGTGGTTATAATTGAATCATTTGCAAAGCTAAAGGGCACACTTTTATTTATCAATAAAAAGATAGCAAATATTGTTTTCAATTAACTGGGTGTTAATAATAATAATAAAAGTGAAATATATAAAGAAAATACGAGAATCTAAGCTTAGAGATTAAGTGAATATGGAAGCTATCTAGAGCACCAATACATCCTATTGTTATATCCACCAAAGGGGCAATGACATTTGACCTCACAGACACATTCAAACCCCCCAGAATTCCTAAGAGAATTCTTATTACTGTCAAAGGGCGGAACTGCTGCAGACTTGTGACATCATCAGAACATTTCCAAGTGAACTCTGTTAATGGGACTACAATTGATTTTTAGAATGCATAGTAGTTCGTTTTCACATAATAATTACAATAATAATAATACATAACCTTGATTTGCTGTTCATTGGCAGAAAGAACAATCTGCAACCAACATTATCATTTTCGTCATACATATACACCATATACTATAAGGAAAAACTGAAATTGAAACACAAAGAAAATATGGACACCTAGGCTTGAAGATTAAGTGACTATAGAAGTTGTCTAAAATAGCATTACACCCTATTGATATATCAACTGAGAGGATAACGACTATTGACACCATATGATAACATACTAGCCATCAATGATAACATACTAGCCAACAATGATAACCTACTAGCCATCAATGATAACATACTAGCCATCAATGATAACATACTAGCCAACAATGATAACATACTAGCCATCAATGATAACATACTAGCCATCAATGATAACATACTAGCCAACAATGATAACATACTAGCCAACAATGATAACATACTAGCCAACAATGATAACATACTAGCCAACAATGATATCATACTAGCCAACAATGATAACATACTAGCCATCAATGATAACATACTAGCCAACAATGATAACATACTAGCCAACAATGATAACATACTAGCCAACAATGATAACATACTAGCCAACAATGATAACATACTAGCCAACAATGATAACATACTAGCCATCAATGATAACATACTAGCCATCAATGATAACATACTAGCCATCAATGATAACATACTAATGATAACATATTATATAATACGGACAGGTACAGTGATGGTATTTTAACTTCAATTACCAAGAAGTGTTACTATTCATTACTTTAAAAAAAATTCTCCACAGAGTCTAGACTTTGTTGAATATTATTTATTGATTAGGAAGGGCCATTAATTGTTATCAACTGACATTGTTCTTATATTTCAAGTGCGATTTGAATATAGTTTATTATTGAGAATAATGTGTTGTACCTAAGAACTAGAATCGTTGACTTCTTTGTACTGCATGTGAATTTGATGCTTACAATTTAATCCAGGTTTTCCTAAGACGTTCCTCTATGTGTTAACGTGCTCAATCATCACATGTCTGTACCGTCTAGTACTCAGACTAATTTGGTTAGTCCTTGGAGCGTGTGCGTTGTACAGTCAGGCGAACGTTTCGAAATATCTGTCGCCTTCTGAGGGATGATGAACAAAATAATCGATCCTGTTTCATCAATAGTCCATTACCCTCGATCGATCAATCAGTGCTTGTAGAGTATGTCATGCCAATGACACACTTCGTACATTAGACGTGTCAGTTGTGATGTGACAGTGTCATATTGATACTGAGTAGTGCATGGGAATATTTGTTTCTATTAGGCCCTACTTATTCCTAACCCTTCTTCTTCTGTCTCTCTCTCTCTTTCTCTACCTCGCCTCTCTTGTTCTCTCTCTCTCTCTCTACCTCGCCTCTCTAGTTCTCTCTGTCTCTACCTAGCTTCTCTTGTTCTCTCTCTCTACCTCGCCTCTCTAGTTCTCTCTGTCTCTCTACCTCGCCTCTCTAGTTCTCTCTGTCTCTCTACTTAGCCTCTCTAGTTCTCTCTGTCTTTCTACTTAGCCTCTCTGGTTCTCTCTCTCTCTTTTTCTCTCTCTACCTCGCTTCTCTAGTTCTCTCTGTCTCTCTACCTCGCCTCTCTTGTTCTCTCTGTCTCTCTACCTTGCCTCTCTGGTTCTCTCTCTCTCTTTTTCTCTCTCTACCTCGCCTCTCCAGTTCTTTTTCTCTCTCTCTCTACCTCGCCTCTCTCTCTATCATCCTCTCCTCTCTAGTTCTCTCCTCCTATTTCTGTGAATGCGTCCTGTCTCTCTTTGCCTCTTTATGTTTCGTGCTTTCTCTCTATCTTGATCTTGCACAGTTTTGCTCTATCCATCCTCTTCCTTCTATCTTGTTTTATCTCTCCTTCCTCTCTTGATGTCTCCCACAATCCATTGTTCATACGTAGCACTACACATTATGTGTTCTAGGATTTTACATGTGATGCTGATTAATGAATTAATCTGTAATTTCATGGGTCAGACGTTTTTCTATTTTGTTTAAAGAGTATTTAGTTCTTATTTGATGTTTTAAAAAATGTTTATAGGATGGCTTTTAATGAAATTCCAGAGGTCATCAACTCTTTGGTTAATGTCTTTTTCTGATAACAATGTTTGTTGAAAGTGTAATGGAACTTGGTGTAGTTGTGTTATACTTACATAGTCTAGTAATTGTGGATATCCACAGAAACTCATGAGTGAACAAGAAATTTATCGCATGTAACACGTCCATAGTTTCCAATAGAAAAGAACGCAATACTAAGTGTCTCGATCCTGTACACACTTTTATTCCCAGGAGCTGGTTTCTTACACACCATGGGATGTCGAGTGTTTGATACATAAATTAGAAATACGATTGACTGATAATGAACAATAATAAAATATTACATTATAATATAAGGCTTGCATTATATAGGAACAGGACAGTCACAACTAGACTTTACGGGGACATCTAGCTATTGATAGAGAACTTAGACACATCTCTCAGTTATTGACAATAACGTTTTGCTTCATCTTCATTGCTGTCTCTGTCAACTTTATCTTAGCTTGTGTTTGTCTTAATACGAGACTCACAGTTCTACATAGGACGTCTCCTCACAGACCACACATCGTTGTTGACAAGACTGAAGTGAGCATCAATAAAGTTGATGACATAGTCTTTTAAGTTTGAAGATGAGAACAATGTCAGGATGTCTGTGTAAAGCATACAGAGAACAATGTCAGGATGTCTGTGTAAAGCATACAGAGAACAATATCAGGATGTTTGTGTAAAGCATAGAGAGAACAAATGTCAGGATGTCTGTGTAAAGCATACAGAGAACAATATCAGGATGTTTGTGTAAAGCATAGAGAGAACAAATGTCAGGATGTCTGTGTAAAGCATACAGAGAACAATGTCAGGATGTCTGTGTAAAGCATACAGAGAACAATGTCAGGATGTCTGTATAATGCATACATAGAACAATGTCAGGATGTCTGTATAAAGCATAGAGAGAACAAATGTCAGGATGTCTGTGTAAAGCATACAGAGAACAAATGTCAGGATGTCTGTGTAAAGCATACAGAGAACAATGTCAGGATGTCTGAGTAAAGCATACAGAGAACAATGTCCGGATGTCTGTGTAAAGCATAGAGAGAACAAATGTCCGGATGTCTGTGTAAAGCATACAGAGAACAATGTCCGGATGTCTGAGTAAAGCATACAGAGAACAATGTCCGGATGTCTGAGTAAAGCATACAGAGAACAATGTCAGGATGTCTGTGTAAAGCATACAGAGAACAATGTCCGGATGTCTGTGTAAAGCATACAGAGAACAATGTCAGGATGTCTGAGTAAAGCATACAGAGAACAATGTCAGGATGTCTGTGTAAAGCATACAAAGAACAATGTCCGGATGTCTGTGTAAAGCATACAGAGAACAATGTCCGGATGTCTGTGTAAAGCATAGAGATAACAAATGTATGGATGTCTGTGTAAAGCATACAGAGAACAATGTCCGGATGTCTGTATAAAGCATACAGAGAACAATGTCAGGATGTCTGTGTAAAGCATACAGAGAACAATGTCCGGATGTCTGTATAAAGCATACAGAGAACAATGTCAGGATGTCTGTGTAAAGCATACAGAGAACAATGTCCGGATGTCTGAGTAAAGCATACAGAGAACAATATCCGGATGTCTGTATAAAGCATACAGAGAACAATGTCCGGATGTCTGAGTAAAGCATACAGAGAACAATGTCCGGATGTCTGTGTAAAGCATACAGAGAACAATGTCCGGATGTCTGTGTAAAGCATACAGAGAACAATGTCAGGATGTCTGTGTAAAGCATACAGAGAACAATGTCAGGATGTCTGTGTAAAGCATACAGAGAACAATGTCCGGATGTCTGTGTAAAGCATACAGAGAACAATGTCCGGATGTCTGTGTAAAGCATACAGAGAACAATGTCCGGATGTCTGTGTAAAGCATACAGAGAACAATGTCAGGATGTCTGTGTAAAGCATACAGAGAACAATGTCAGGATGTCTGTGTAAAGCATACAGAGAACAATGTCCGGATGTCTGTGTAAAGCATACAGAGAACAATGTCCGGATGTCTGTGTAAAGCATACAGAGAACAATGTCCGGATGTCTGTGTAAAGCATACAGAGAACAATGTCCGGATGTCTGTGTAAAGCATACAGAGAACATGATTTGTTTCTAACTCGTTAACAAAATACGTCATTGGTAGTAAGCTGTATGACGAAATGATGCCCATATGATGGCTGTATGATAACTTTATGATGGCTGTGTGATGGCTGTATGATGACAATATGATGGCTGTATGATGACTTTATGATGGCTGTATGATGGCTGTATGACTACTAGATGATGACCATATAATGGCTGTATGATGACGATATGATGGCTGTATGATGACTATATGATGGCTATATGATGACTATATGATAAATATATGAGGGCTATATGATATGCGCGAGTTCGATTACTGCCAACTACCATTCCCTGTCGTCAACAATTGTAAAACTTAAACTCCATCATGACAGTGTAGGAATCCGTTGACGCAAGGCTCTATGGAATCTTGTCTCTTAGAAGCTTTTCTTTTAATTTGGGGAGCGAGACTTTGAATGAATTAATTATTGTATGCCTTCTGACATTCTAAGAGTTATAAAGTCTAATAGCTTCAAAGAATTAGTGTTTTGCGCTGTCACTCAAATTTTCTTAATCTTGACTTCACTCCAAGGCCTCGTTTTTCTACACCAACCCCTAGAAGTAAAAAATACATGACTTATTAATATGACTTATTAATACATTTTCTTTCAGAAAACATTTTTCATTTAAAATTAGTTGACAGTTTGTTCACATTTCCATAGAAACTTACTGACATCACTCTTTATATCTGAAATGTTTCTCATTCAACTAAGATTACGTCATTCCAGCTCAATATTGCTTTCCCCTTACCCCCTCGCTTCCCCTATCAACTGACCGACTTATTTTAAAGCTTACTACATTTTAATTTTAAATTGCATTATAGTTATCAGGATCATGAATATGATTTGTTATCACTTGAAGTCCTCGTCAGCACGTGCAACGTTTAAACTGAATCTGCAAGAACAACGGACAGTATATAAAGAACAACGGACAGTATATAAAGAACAACGGACAGTATATAAAGAACAACAGACAGTATATAAAGAACAACGGACAGTATATAAAGAACAACGGACAGTATATAAAGAACAACGGACAGTATATAAAGAACAACGGAAAGTATATAAAGAACAACGGACAGTATATAAAGATTTGAAAAAAAAAACGGAATTAAAAATATGGTCAGAAATCGATCGATCTCCAGAGTTCTAAAAGCCATTAAAATGTTGTACATTATTTATGAGACTCCCCTGTGGAATTAGGATTGTAGGAATCGCAGGGCGAAAGGGGCGAGCTGAGAGTTGGCGTGGCTGTTACGGTGAGATTGGCGTGGCTGTTACGGTGAGAGTTGGCGTGGCTGTTACGGTGAGAGTTGGCATGGCTGTTACGGTGAGATTGGCGTGGCTGTTACGGTGAGATTGGCGTGGCTGTTACGGTGAGAGTTGGCGTGGCTGTTACGGTGAGAGTTGGCGTGGCTGTTACGGTGAGATTGGCGTGGCTGTTACGGTGAGAGTTGGCGTGGCTGTTACGGTGAGAGTTGGCGTGGCTGTTACGGTGAGATTGGCGTGGCTGTTACGGTGAGATTGGCGTGGCTGTTACGGTGAGAGTTGGCGTGGCTGTTACGGTGAGATTGGCGTGGCTGTTACGGTGAGAGTTGGCGTGGCTGTTACGGTGAGAGTTGGCGTGGCTGTTACGGTGAGATTGGCGTGGCTGTTACGGTGAGAGTTGGCGTGGCTGTTACGGTGAGAGTTGGCGTGGCTGTTACGGTGAGATTGGCGTGGCTGTTACGGTGAGATTGGCGTGGCTGTTACGGTGAGAGTTGGCGTGGCTGTTACGGTGAGATTGGCGTGGCGCTCGACTAGAATTTGAAAGGAAAAGTACTTATAGACTTGCTAAGCATATGAAGGACACTTTGAGAACCACTGATCCACTAAGTGAGAGCATAGTATGATAGATAGAACAATAGGATTTCTGGAGCGGCAATCTGTGGTCTGATCATTTAAAAGAAGATGTTAAGTTACTTGTGAATGTGAAAAGTCTTGGAAAAAAAAAAGGATAAGTGTAACTGAAAAAGATGTATATATGTATATATATTTATATATATGACACCCCGAAATGACAATATTGTCTGTTTTTAAGGAGATTTGCATCCGTTTTCAGAAGATTTTAATAATTTCAGGAGATTTTCATGACTTTTTCGTATATTTTACAATTTCAGGAGAATTCCAGGAACCCTTTAATAATAAGTTAAAATGGTTTAATTTAATAATTTACACCTAGAATTTGCGCGCGGACTATGAGCGGGGCCCACTGCGGCCGCATAGGTTGTGTTGTGACACGGTCACTATGTGGTCAACCGTGACACACGGTCAAGTGTTGGGTACCTGCGAGTTAAGGGACTTGCGGAAGACGAGTGTGTTGTAAACAAGAAGAAAGGAAGTCATCTAGTGGAGTTGATTATCTGTAGATAATGTTCGCCTTGTAAATATGTTCTGTTTGAATGCTTCACAATAAAAGTCAGTTTATACTCAAAAGGACTTGTTTCTTTACAACTGGCGACCTGAATAATAAAAAATAATAAAAGTTCAGTTCAAACCAGAAATGTTTTATCGGTTTGTGTGTTTGAAATTCAACGACCTAAGAAATGTTGTAGTTGAATTGTTTGTGTTATGGGAAGGGGCAGCCCCTTCATTGTAAGATATACGACCATGGTGTAGTACAAGAGACCTATGAATGTACATATATGGTCTGAGTGGTTGAGTCATTTCATCGTGAATACAAAATGATACATGGGCCAAGTAGAAATGTATCATTAGGGATTTGGGCAATACATTCTACACACTGTTATGTTTTAGTGTTCGATTTTTAAGAAAGAAACGAAATTATAATAATATTTGAGTAAAAAAATGAACACTGGCAAAGAAACTAGAACGTGATGTCTGAGTGGTCTAGGCTTCCAACCTGAATGGTCGTGAGTTCGAACTTTAGGGAAGACTTGGATTTAAAATTTGCGATTATTTGGGACGCCGCTGAATCCACCTGGCATAAATAAGTACCTGACATTAGTTGTCGACAAACAAATGCACTTAGTCGTTGTGCTGGCCCCATGACACCCTAGTTAGCTGTCGGCCATACAAATACATTAGAAAGTCTGAAGGAGAGCTAACTAAAGTTTGAGTAGGCAAGAAGAGGACTTGTACGATGTCCAATGCAGCTTTGAAAGTGTGTGTTATACTTTCAATTTCAGTATCAAATATTGCGACATCGTTAGTGCGACATTATAATGACCTGACATGGTGTTCGGTTGTGTGGCAGGAATGATGACATCAATGTCACCAAGACTTCCAAGGAGGCTAGTATAATTACTGTTGAAAATTACTTAACTAGCACCTACAGTGCGAAAAACGTGACAGCAATTTTAGTATATCAACTAGACACTCTCTAAAATAGTGTGTGTGTGTGAGAGAGAGAGAGAGAGAGAGAGAGTGAGAGAGAGAAAGTAAGAAAGAGAGAAATAGAAACAAAGAAAGGATGGCACGTGTATGTTTGTGTTAGTAAAAGAGAGAGAGAGACAGAGAAAGAGTCAGAGAAAGACATAGTCAATGCATACTTCTCTTAAAAATATCATGCTTCTATACAAACCAAATTGTCAAAAAAAAAAAAAACCCACAAAAAAACAAACAAAGATATCAATTAGTTTGTCAATATTAGAGTTACTTTCTATGTATTTTTCCTCCTAGGACAACGGGTTATGGTACAGTTATATATACATATATATTTGGGTTTGATGTTTGGTTTCACCCTTGCTACACATGATCGCGTGCGAATCTCAGAACAGAGGCGTAGAATCCAATACATAACAAGTTTGAAAACTTATGAAAAATGTGTAGACTCACAACTAATCATTCAGACAAAATCTACGACAACTTTGAACCTCACTTCAACAATATAGTCTCTCTTACATGAAGAGTTCACTAAGATAGGAGGAGATATTAGGAAACAAGAAAATGTTCTCTAAATGACAAACCAATCAATTTAAAAGTTAGTTTATAATATACACTTATTTTCGTTGTGTTTTAATTATAAACGCCTGTCTTTTGACCAGTATTGTTCATCAAAGATCGGACCCACAGATCCGCCTTTGAGTTTTTATGAAAATACAAACTCCTTTCTAAGAGTTTTCTGTTAAAAGAAACGAATTAAGTCAAGCCGTTATGACTTAATTATTAGAATGGCTAGGATATTGGTCAATGTAAAAACTTCCAAGCAATTTTAAATTAAAGATGAGTAAAATAGTCATTAATTTAAACATTCCCTGAACATAGAGTGATAGCAGTTTATGTGGAGAAAAAATACGCCATTTTGTGTTCTTTTGGAGTCTGTATTGGACGTTTTTATTGTACATGTGGAACATGTTGAATGTCGCTTTGTAACTTGAAGTTGACATCTAACTTCCGTTCCAAGAATCAATGACATCAAATAAAAAAATTGAAAAAAAAAGTCTGGAAAAGCGTGGAAAAGAAATACATGAGAGAACTTAAACCAAAGAGAAAGATAGAAATGGGTAGCGTGAGAGAGAGAGAGAGAGAGAGAAAGAGAGAGAGAACGAGCGAGAGAGAGAGAGAGAGAGAGAGAAAAAAAAGCTGAAATCTTGGCAAAGAAAGAAAGACGTGAAAGAAAGAAAAACAAGGGAGATATAGTCATGGGTTTATTATTATTATTATTATTATTATATCGTTAATATTCATATGTATAGAATGAGCTGATATTCAGGGAGATAAGGTTCAATATGAGCCAGACCTAACTGATGGTACCGAATGATTATGTAATCGATGGTCTTCTTAATTGTTAGTCTCCATTCAAGGCCTTTACGAAGAAACCTATCTTTTTGGCGTAAGTTAGCACTAGCTACCGTCTAGATATATAATGAACTCTAATCGTAGGTAAATAGGTGCTGCTTATGAAATGTTGTTGCAATCTTTCTCTTTTAGTAGCTAATATAGAATTATTTTAGAAAGCAAGAATATCGCCTGGTAAGTGTTTTGAAAATATAATCTTACTTTTAAATATTGTCTCCCTTGTTGTTTTTTTTATGTACCTTAGTTGTGAATTGTAAAATGGTGTTTTTATGAAAAACTCAACTTTTCGCTCTCAGAAAAAAAAAGTCGCCGTTACATTAGAACTTTGCAAGATGGAAAATATTATTATATTGTATTTTTAATATCTGTTCTAGTTATTGTGAACTAAACGGGACGGATGGACGGACGGATAGACCGCACAAAACCAATAGCGACTATTCCCCCTTTTGGGACCGCTAAAAGAAAAGATACATTTCGAAACTTTTAAACAAGTTGGGTTAATCTGTAAAGTATAAATCAGTTTTACTTTGCAAGTGAAATAAACTTAGATCTAGGTTTTGCTCTAACAAGTCTTACACTATATGGGGTAAGGGATTAGAGTTTTAGAGTTCTTTCATGAACCTTAACTAACAGAAGAAGATTCAGGATGTCAACGCCTATCTCAAACTAGTCTCTGTACGACATTTTCACAAAATATATACTTAGAAAAAGAATAGAAAACTATATTGAGAAATCTGGGAGCGATATAAAATAACTAAAACAATTTTTTTATTTTAAAAGATTGGAAGAATTTGTTATAAATAAATTAAGCAATGTCAAGGACGCTCTATTGAAAGATCGCTGTTGCTAACGTAATCAGATCTACTTTGCGCTACCAGCGAAAGAATTTTGAAATTGCTAGAAATGCACACACAAAAATATATATTTTTAAAATACACAGTTGATCAACCCTTCTCCATATTACGTACACGAGAAATCCTACAATGACAAAGTGATCTGCCATAAATTCAAATCTACACTTAGAAGAGGAGCTACGCAAGGTACATACACTGGATGTTCACCTCGTCATACACTGGATGTTCACCTCGGGAAATGTTTTCTGGAAGATTATTGAAGTTATAATCTTCTTGTCATTTTTATTAAATAAATCAAACCAGTAATTGTGCCCATTATGATCTTATAGACCGATCTGTTCATCATTGACTCTAATAAGTACAGGTCTGATTCTATGTGCCAAGGTCACATTTGAAACATTCACTAGAATCGCCTGGAATGGTTTTACCGTTACCTCTTTCTTCAATCTTCTCCTATATCCAAAGACTTATTTCATTTTTACCTCTTTGATTCTCCCAATCCTTCTATCCGCTTATATTTCCTAGTTTATCTTCTCAGACTCCGTCGTTCATTCAAGTTCTGCCTCTCGGTGTCTCCTTCAGGCCAGGGATTTATCGTTTATTGTCCTTAGCAGTCCATGCTGTCAGCAGAAGCTGAGATGATTTCCCTAGCTGATTATTTTGTATCTCAGAAATGTCATCCTCCTGGTGGTTGCATTTTAAAATATCGGTAACGAGATTTAGATTTGATTTCATCAACAGGACAAGAAAAATCAATTAACAACTTCTATGGATTTTTCATGCCCCCCCCCCCCCACACCTTTTCTTAAAAATGAGCTTTATGTACAAAAAATGTAATTAAATTTAATAGCTATTTAAAGCATAAATGGAAGCTCTTGCTTTGTGAGGTTTTAAAACACCATTAATTTAAACCGTGGTTTTATTGACTTGAATGCACTCAATTATTTGAAGGGAATTCAACGTTTTGAAGCGGTTTTTCCAAGATAAAAACGTAAGCAGAAGTGAAGGAATCGTTAGGAAAGACTTCGGTATAGATGCCAAAACTATGGACTGCGGTCCAGATCAGGACTGGAAAGCAGAACGTTTTAGAGAAGCCGTTTTTGCGCGGGACGTTTTTGTTCATTTCTTAATATGTCTTTGAAAAGAGTGTGACATGTCTATGTTTTGTGTATATGTTTATATTTGAATGTATTTATCTTGCAGAGAACAGAAGTTATCTGTCTCCATTAGATTTGGAATCTAAGCTTTGCTATGTAATTATTGTTATGTCACTAACATTGCAATGTGTATGGGTATTTTAATATTGTCTAAGAAAAAAAAAAAGAACTGCAATTTTTAGTGCACACAAAAAAACATTATATAATTTATAGTATATTAAACTAAAAAAAAAAAGAGAAAAGTCATAAATGACAGAAACCCTCACCGATAATTTAATGGAGGGGGGGGGGTAGGGTAGTAGGTCAATATCATGGTCTCGGGATGGACTCTGATCTTTCAGGTTTCAGATATTCCCTCAGAATTGAGGATTATTGTATCCTAGCCTAAACCTCTCAGACCTCCCACAGTGGGTGATTGCTGGTCCACTTTTTTAAATAGTAAAAACGGGGAGGGGGGAGAATATACTATGAATACTATAGTTATAAAACAAATGTTTATTGCAATAAGTTTTTTGTTTTATAAATTATCATCAGAACCTATCGCGCCGAAACGGCTGCGCCAAAATGTCGCGTACCCTCCGGAGTGAGACTGCCGAAATCACGGAAGCCTCGCATCCTTATATGGGATGATACGACCAGTGACAAGCTTAGCCACCGCAATGTTAAAATAAAAAAAAGGTTTGACATTCTTAACATATCTTAGACCCAAACGAGTTCTTTAAAATGTATTTAGAATATACGCTTATTCTGTAACTGTATCCCAGCTTACACTTTAATTTTAAAACAGTTGAACGGATTGCCCGAAATTTAAATTCCCATAGAAAGCATTAAACGCTAAAAATGTTGCAATTAGATTCTTGAGTTTGTTGATAGATGTATAACAAGAGTTATGTTTTGTCTGAATGATGTCCCCTGACATTTATCGTTTTTGTTAATCCACCCTGGCGTCATATTAAACATTAAACTTCATGGTTTCAGCCGAAACCTCATGTCTGTTTCTTATCACGTGATCTGTTCAACTTCAACAGGGCTAGAAAACATGATATTTGTTAAAAGAAGAAATATTCACATAACGTTCGCAATCAGCGGTTCTTAACCTTTTAGCTCCGTGACCTTCTAATACAATGTTTCATTAGGCGACGACCCCCAGCCCAGCCATAGCAATGTTTTCGTTCATAGGCCGAGGTACATTTGATTTAGCTAACGTTATAAAATCGGCATCAAAATGTATCTCACTGATATCCATGGTTAGAGATGGAACATACACAGAAGCTTTATTTAGTGTAAAATAAATGTATGTTTAACTCTTTCTCTCCGTAATTATTTACCACATTCTGGTGGAATCAACAATGGTATCGTCAGTTAGGAGAGAAAGAGTTAAATTAGAAAAAAAAAGTGTATCTTTTATGACTTTCATTGATTTACTTTCTTTATTTTGTGTTTCTAGTATTCATCTTGCATACGTAACTGACAATTTGTAAGTATTGCTAGGCATGGAAAACGTACAGTCTTTGTCACAGTAAGCTTAAGCTACACAGTGGACCTCAGTCAGCGATCGTAAATAAACACATTTAGCTACGTCATAATATTGATAAAACAATGAAAAATATGTATCATGTGACAGTCTTTATGGATTACATAATTTGTATAGAAGATATATAGAATCACGTGGCTAAATTTTGTTTGTTTACGATTGGTGAATGAGATCCATTGTCGTGACAGTATTTTCAAACACGCCAAAGTAAGTGCAAAGGTTGAGCTTGTTTTTATTTCACTAGATTAGAAATTCACATTTTCTGCATCAAGTTTATTTCAGTATTTGGACTGGATAACTAACACGTAGACACAACATGTTTCACGCAGTTATATCTTGTGGCAAAACAATTCAAATAGAACTGAATGACTGCCAACAATCGATAAAGAATACTAAAAGCTGAAATCATATTTAGATGCATTGCTATTGTTGTAATCCTTGTGGTAGTGTCTTGGTTACCGATATATGTGGATGAATCATACAGTGGGTCACAATGAATTCTTATGGTGTCTCATTCTGTACCAAGCATTTAATCCAGACCAACATCCAAGCATACTTAGAGCACCATCGCTGAAGAGGTCATTTCAAGAAGTTTGCATAGAGACTTATTTTTATAATCGCTAGTATGTATATATCTTAAATAAACCAGTAATTGTGAACAATTTACAGCATTTGTGGATCTATCAAGCTGAATGCTAAGTACTGGAGATGGAGAAGATATATTTTATGAATTACATGATTGATAATATCAGCAGACATGTCCATTATTTCCTGTGAACAGTGCCATTAGCTAATTAAATTGTACTAAATTTAGTAAAGAATTCGGCTCTAATCATAACTCGAGCATTGACTTTGGCCACTGGCAATTTTAACTCATTGGTAAAAATGTGAGGTTTCATAATTCTGAGAGCCACTAACTAAAAAGCCTCTAAGGCAAGGGCTACTGAGTTTTAATTATGGTACTTGCCACAGGAGTCAAGTCTGGATTTCTTGACTGTATCAGCCTTCAAAACTAAACTACTTAATGTACCTATTGCCAAAGCTCGGACATGTGTTCAGCCTCATACATTTGGCATAGAGAACTTCATTACAAATGAAAAATACCTCCAAAAATAATTTTCCGACGGTCTTCGGTAACCCCTAGCAAATGGTCATTCAACTCCCAAAGAAGTCGAGACCCACATGGTGAAAACCCCTGTTCTAAATGTAACGCCAAGTGTGATAGTCTTTCAGTTATGGTATTATTTCTTAAAATTAAATTTATTTCTCTTGCACTGACTCCGACAGATCCTGAAAATCACATGACAAGAAAGAGTGCTATTCTCGCTCTAAAGGGTGCTTTCCAGCATCTTCACCATCTTCAGACAACGCCACCCGCGTTGGCTTGGTCTTGTCCTCCCGCTAGAGGAGGAATATATCCTGAAAATCATCCTTTATGGACACGTCCGATGGATGGAATGAATCAAACGTATATTAAAGATATGGCCATCAATGTTGACTTTTCTATTCTATACGCCGAATACTCCAATAAGCTAACAAGTTATCGACTTACCTTAAAGTATGAAAATCATGCAGATATTGCGTGTTGTCAATTAATGAACTTTTTAAATTTGTTTTTATTAATTTTTAGCGGCCCCCGAAAGGGGAAAAGACGCTATTAGTTTTGTGCGAAACGTCTGTCCGTCTGTCCGTCCGTCCCGTTTAGATCTCGTAAACTAGAAAAGATATTGAAAATCCGACATCACAATATTTTAGACCATTCAAAGTTCTGATGCAACAGCTACTTTTTTTTTTTCTGAAAGCGAAAAATCTAATTTTTAAAATCAGTTATGCAAGCAGTTTTTTAAAGAGAAAAAGCTAATTAGTATGCATTATAAGTTAGACCTAATTTAAAATAAATAGTAATCTTATAAACATCATTTTTATGAACGTATTTTTTTATTGCGGAATGTCTAGAGGATTCCAATAAGAGATTGATCCTTTTCAAAACAATTGAATCAATTATAAGACATCAGTTGGGCGAAGGGAGGCGCGGTGGCTGAGCGGTAAAGCGCTTGGCTTCGGAACTGGGGGTCTGGGTTCAAATCCTGGTGAAGACTGGGATTTTCAACTTTGGGCGCCTCTTAGTCCACTCAGCTCTAATGGGTACCTGACATTAGTTGGGGAAAAGTATAGGCGGTTGGTCGTTGTACTGGCTACATGACACCCTCGCTAATCGTAGGCCACAAAAACAGATGAACTTTACATCATCTGTCCTATAGACCACAAGGTCTAAAAGGGGAACTAGTTAGGCCAGGTTCACATCTAACTTTACATTCACTTTAACCTATCCTTTGATCTGCGGGACCGTTGGGGCACTACACAAGATCTGTTAACCTTCTTTCTCCATTCTTATCTCTCATTTGTCTTTGATATAATTTCATTTGCATGTTCTTTCTGAAAATATTGAAGCCTGCCTGGATGGACCTTTTCAGGGGCCGATTTTGAGTTTGTGTTTCCATACAAACTGTCTTTTGTAACCTTGTTTTTATTAATTTTGTTTTATTATTTCGACCGTGTTTGCTCCATAGAAAAAGACGTAATCAAAAATTGAGTCGAATTAAACATTAGAACGAAGACAAATAGATTTGGACGAATGAACCTATGAAGGTCAATTATAGGGCAGAATTAGATTAGATATTGCAAGTATAGTTTATGTATATTTGGGTGACAGAGTGAGACTTAATTATCAGAGAGCACACAAAAAATGGCATAAAACCGTAAATTATAGAGTAACGCTTCTAAAAAACAATGTAAAACCAACTTTGTAATTACTAATCATAACAAGACTTAGACTTGATTAGGTCCAAAGTTATTTGGGGTATTAGGCTCTTTAAAAGTCCAGAAATTATGTCACTGCCAAATCTGATTTTCGAATACCTAGTGGCTTAAACTGATTTACTGAAAATAATGCAACTATAAATAATTTTATTCATAACAAACTCATTAAGACAATGGACCTCATAAAAAAAAACGAACGGTCACGTGATAACATTAATAAAAGAACGAAATAAAATTGTCACATGATAACCATTGTTAATTAAAATTAGATCGTAATTTGTATAGAAGAGATAGAGAATCACGTGGCTCAATGTTGTTTGTTTACAATTGGTGAATGAGGTCGGGTTCACAAAGAAGTGAGGGCTCTCACCTACAGATTGTGTAGCCTACAAGTAAGTCCTACTAATACTTTGTCTCTAAAACACGGTGTATCAACGTCCAACATTTAGAGCGAAAAAGAAAACAAATTCTTTCAGTGTATTTTCAAATTGAATAGAAAAGCTTTAATCAAAATATAAATGTGAGCGCTTTCAGATGCAATGTCTTCTAATCTGTCTCTACACCGAGCACTGTGTCCCGGCTGTCCACTGATACATTCACGTTTGTGACATGACATGAGATAACGTCTGCCACTATGTCAACACTGAACACCAGGATGTCATCTAGTAAGATAGAAAAAACATGGATTAAGAGTAGAAGTAGAAATACACTCGCACACACATTTATACACAGACAAACACACACACTATCGTATGCACATTTGTTTGCTCAATCACGCATTAACAGTCACTCATATTTACACACCCTTTCCCACACACACATTGACACAGACATTCAATCACTTATTCACACACATATTAACATGTGCACTCTCGCACACACATTTTCTCACACATACTCACACACACACACACACTCGTGCACTGACACACAAAAACACACACAATCATTCATGGACACACATTCACACAAATAAACATTCACACACATGCACATTACCACACATATACAGTGACACACACATACACACACCCACGTACACCCCTTTTCTCCCACTCAGACACACACGCTCAAATATAAACTGAAACACACTCACATGCTCAAACACACACTCACTTAAAACATATAGTGACTTAAAAAAAAAAGATGTGAGAAAATTGTAGTGTAGAGGTATAGAAGGGCGGAAGGCAAACAAGAGGTCTGTGCGTGTTGGTCAGACTTTGAGACAAATGGCAATGAGCTCTTACTTGAGTCTGGAATGGGAGTCAATTGCTCGGCACTTCAATCAACTGCCTGGGTCAATACCGGAACATACCGTCCAGAAGGTTTGCGAGTGTCGGGTTGTGGGAAAAGGGGATGCGCTTCCTGTGTGGCACTAGGGGCAAGTGCAAGAGGGTAGGGGTGATTGGGGGGGGGGGCTGTACTAAAAAATAACTCAAAATAAAAACTCAGTCATTACAATGGTTGAGAACGTTTGAGTCGTCAAGTTTCGAGGTTGCAGTCGAGACAATTGTTATCAACGCCTGAAGACGGATGGTCAAAATTTGAAGTTAGTTCCACCAAAGATCTATATATTTAGAGAAATATAGAAACACAGGAGAGTTATAGTTAAGTTAAATATCAAGTATAATCTATTCTACGGTTCCACGCTATGGTATAAGTACTAGTCCAGACAATGCTTCCCAGCATGACCGTGGCGCCAGATACTTGCCCAGACAATGCTTACTAGCCTAAACATGGCGCCAGGTCCTTGCCAAGACAATTCTTCCCAGCCTGAACATGGCGCCAGATACTTGCCAAGACACTGCTTCCCAGCCTACACATGGCGCCAGATACTTGCCAAGACACTGCTTCCCAGCCTGAACATGGCGCCAGATACTTGCCAAGACACTGCTTCCCAGCCTGAACATGGCGCCAGATACTTGCCAAGACACTGCTTCCCAGCCTGAACATGGCGCCAGATACTTGCCAAGACACTGCTTCCCAGCCTGAACATGGCGCCAGATACTTGCCAAGACAATTCTTCCCAGCCTGAACATGGCGTCTGGTCCTTGCCAAGACAATGCTTCCCAGCCTGAACATGGCGCCAGATACTTGCCAAGACACTGCTTCCCAGCCTGAACATGGCGCCAGATACTTGCCAAGACAATGCTTCCCAGCCTGAACATGGCGCCAGATACTTGCCAAGACAATGCTTCCCAGCATGACCGTGGCGCCAGATACTTGCCAAGACACTGCTTCCCAGCCTTAACGTGGCACCAGGCACTTGCCAAGACAATTCTTCCCAGCCTGACCTTGGCACCAGGCACTTGCCAAGACAATTTTTCCCAGCCTGACTGTGGCGCCAGGTACTTGCTAAGACAATGCTTCCCAGCCTCACGGTGGCGTTTGGACCTAAAAATTGATGAAAGGATGAAGCCACTAGGGATACAATACTGGACCTTCAGAGCCGAGGTCATTGCTATTTGTATGGATGAAGGAAAGCCTAGGCAAACACGACACGATCAACCGTTTCTCAGAGCAACCATTTTCTCGTTGCTGTAATAAATGTTCGCCCCTCTTGAAAAATTTCTCATTTACAATGTTTTCATCAAGGCCAGTTAAAGTGGAGACTAACCATTGGCATAGTGTCTCCAATAGACGTAGTCTTGACTCTCAGTACAATCTGATGGGTACTACGTCCTACACACTGGAACTGAGAAGACAAGGCTGAAGTCTTTGAAAGGATCATTCAGATATGACGTTGTTGGGGTAAATGAGTCAGGTTAAATCACGTGGCCTGAGTGTGATGAATTGAGAAAGAAAATCTAACCTACTCATTAATTTGTAATATGTGCACATTACATTGACTAATACATAAATAATATAATTTAAAGAGCTATAAATATTTTTTTTTACCAAAGAGAAGTACTCTAAAAAAAAATATTTCCCTAGTTTTTAAAATAATTTTTCTCTATCAAATAGAAAAACAGTTTGTTTTCTTTTTTCAAACGTAAAGTAAATGTTGCTAAATGAAAAGGGGGTGGGGTGGTTGGTAGACTGTTCACACGAGTGCATTACATAAGTTATACAAAACAAAAGGTCTTAGTGGATTCTATAGATCTCCGCTGTGGAGTGTCCACTTCAAATTTCTTTGAATACACTGTTAATTAAAGCAGATATCAAATAGGATCGCATTTTCCGCTTTCAGCATTCACTATTATTTCTATTATGACATTGCTTTTGTTTTTGCAAGAGAGATTACTTTGCTGTCAAAAACACATGTATTATAATCATGTACAAATCTTCTTAGAGTATAGAACATCATGGAATTGTAATTAATAATAATACTTAGAAAAGTTAGAAGACTAGAATACTAAATGTAGTTACAGGTGTGGTATAGATTTTACTAAAATGATCTACTATATTCTACTATATTCTACTATATTCTACTATATTCTACTATATTCTACTATATTCTAGCGACCAGCTGTTCATTTTACGGGTCGTACATTTTTCCAGAACTTCACATTCTGTATTTGACATTGAACTCTTTACTGAATGCATGTTGGAATTCTCACTGAGGTGTTTAACAGGTTGACCAAATTTAAATTTAGGATGATAATTTTTTTATGAATAATTAAAAGTATCAAGCCGGATTTTTCTTTGTGAGGTCAATTAGCTATTAATTGTTTTCAAAAAAAAATATACATAAACTGTCAAATTTATTGGAAAATTGTTAGAGCCGTTTTCGAAATTTGTGTCCATACAAGTTCCACCAATGAATAATTTGCTATATGAGGAATCACAATAACCTTGAATAAGATATAAGTGTGTGTGTGTCTGTGAACATAATAGAAATCAATGTGTCAACCTTCATACACTTCATATCTTCTTGTACGTTTTCTATAATTCTCTTCTCTGCCTGTAGTCTCGTCTGGGGCATAGGTCACCAACCAGCTTCTCAAGGCTTCTCTGTTCCTGGCGAGCGTCTCCAACTGTCTCCACAACGTGCTCATCTGCTTGTCTGCTTGACATCTGCGTTCAAATCTCAGTGACATGTGTGTCTATGCCTCTTTTCTTGAGGATTCCAGAGGGCTTGTCTTGTGACGATGGATGCACGCTTGTAAAGGGTGTGGCCTATCTACCGCCGTTGTCTCTGAAGGATATCTTCTTCAATGGGATGCTGCTTTTATCTTTGTCACACTTCCTCCTTAGAGATCTTGTCTGGCCAGCGGAGCATAAATATATTCTTGAGGCAGATATAGATGAATACCTGGAATTTTTTAAAATTTGGTTGTGACTGTGGTTGTCCAGGTCTCTGGCATGCAGCAATGCATTCAATTTGATTTATGCTGCATATCCTGACTAATAGACATATTTCTTTTACATTTAGTGTTTATGTAGCCCATGTTTATGAACGACATGACCTACACGCTATTCAATATTTGTTTGAGTCGCAATTTTTTAAAAATTGTAATTATTTATAAGAAACCGGTATAGAATTTCTTGTATGGATAAAAAATGAAGCAGAAAAGCTAGAAAATAATTAAATCTGAAACTTGGATTAAACATATTTTTTTTTTCTGGAACATTAATAACCTGACAAAATAAATTAATATAGTTTTTAGGGGGACACAATAAAAGTCACATTCAATTTGGCTTTGGATATCTGAACCCGCATAAAACTAAAAGGATCCCCAGTTACTGTAAAACCCTCATAGTAGAGAGCTTTAGAACTTTCGTTATTTTAAAACTTTATATATATATGTGTTAGAGAAACGAAAAACGCAGCTGAAAATGTCTATCATAACCTTGATATTATAGTTCATTGGGTTCCATAAAAACCCTGTACAATCGTTCTAAGACCCACCTAGGTCCATGGTATACGCCTCTGTTTCTAAACATGGAATGGTATGTATAGAAAGGTCAGAAACCACAATCAATGTTATTGGCTAAAAAAAAAAGTTTGTAATGCAATTTTAGAATCGTTAACTTCTTGAAACAAGCAATGAAAGGAAAAAGGAATACAATGAAAATATCACATGACCACTTGATGTCACCCCCCCCCCCAGTCTGTATGTTGGGTTGGATTCCTACTGCCTTGAACACTTCTGTCTGTAAACGTCTTGTTCTCTTCTTGTCATACTATTGAAATCATTTGTACAGAATTGATTTTATGTATTTATGGCCAACTTTGAGTGGGCTACATAAACATTCTGGTAGTACTGAAAAATATAAAAGTGACCAAAATCCAAAACATATTTTGGACTTTGCAATCTTGTAGCGTTTTTTTTTTTGGCCAGAGACTCTCACAGAACTTTTTAACAAAGCTTATAGCAGCTCACTCTGTCCGTCTGTCTGTTTGTCTGTCTGTCTGGTAAAAAGTTTGTACTCGTCTCTTCTCTCACACCCGATCTCGGATCATATTGAAACTTTGCATAATTAATTCATCAGCATAGACAAGACATTTTGTTTGATACCAAGTAGAGTACTTAATCCTTCAGTATTCAGATATGCCTGAATATTTAGGATTTTGTCCCCGTAGATAACTGAACACGTTATTTCTACCACACGCATTCTTGGATCAAGTTAAATAATTAATTATTGTACCAAAGAAAACATGAATCAATTTAAAAAATAACTAATTAGGCAATTAATTATTTTGTTTGATATCGAATAAGGGAAATAACTTCTGCGAAATTAAGATGTAATTTTGTAAGTACTATGTTTTTTACTACAGATACGCATTTTATTTTTATACTTGATAGTGTTAAGGTAGCATATAAATATATTTACACATATATGAGAGTTGGCCTCCTTCAGAAAAGAATGGATGGCTGCCTGGTCGTGCGGTTTGCGCGCTGGACTGTCGTTCAGATTTATCGATGTTCCCGGGTTCAAACCCTGCCCGCTCCCATCCCCCGTCGTCCTGTGGGAGGTTTGGACTAGGAAGTAATTATCTTCAACTCTGAAGGAACATCCGAAACACGTAAAACAAACAAACAAGTCTGGATCATACTTTTAGAAATGAAATGAAAGCCTGGGCTAATGAGTCCAAAGGAACAGAAGCTACAGATACTGTTTGGGATTATTATTACACAATAATCATGGCCCTTTGAGTGAAATTTTTGGTCCGTCTGGTGAGTTAGCTCTGTACGGAAACAGGAGAACTTTACACACAAAAACAGCTGCCTTCCTTGTCAGTGTTGTCAAAGAAAAAGTCTTTTTCATTATGGCGCCCCTGAGCAATGAGACTTACACGGCTCTGCCAGAATGCACGGTACTGCGCAATGATAGGGACCCTGTGATGTTTTTGTTTTGTTATCTTTTCTCGTCAGCATGGTGAGTTGGCTCTGTACGGAGACAGGGAAACTCTTTGAAGAAGTGCCTCTTACCTTGTCCATGCTGCTAGAATAGTGCTCAAAGTACGGGTTCGACACCTTGACTCAATGCCACACTCGGGTGGAACGATCTCTAGAGGGAGCGCTTAGGTAAGATACCCTGCCTCAACGCCACACTCGGGTGGATACGATCTGTAGAGGAAGCGATTAGGTTAAATAAGTAGTAAGACTCCTGCGGGAGTGTTCAAGGGAGTGTGAGAACATTCCCAATGCACAGTGCGGAGTTGTAAAAAACTTCCACGACCTTGTCAAAAATCCAGGCGCCGTTCCTCATGGGACCGATTCATCAAATTCGAGTCGTACATGGTTAGTTTGGTAAACTGTAGGAAAACGGTCGGAAGTCCCGGTGTTTCGGCCTTTGGCCTTCTAGTGCGTGCGTTCGGAGTGAAATAGCAGTGTTAAATATGGACATTAGCTTGGATCTCTTCCAGACAGCACTTTGTTCAACTAGGCTTAGATGGCTGGAGTTTCAAGAGTTTCGGTTCGACTCTTTTGACAGTAAAACGGTTCTGCCAGGGTGTAACACTATGTATATATATCCTGCAAGGTGTTTAAGGGTCACTGGCTGGAAATGTTTCCTCCTAATTTCCCGTGTTTTGACATAGCCGCAAGGTAGAAAAAGCTAGGATTATCTATCTATCTATCTATCTATCTATCTATCTATCTATCTATCTATCTATCTATCTATCTATCTATCTATCTATCTATCTATCTATCTATCTATCTATCTATCTGTCTGTCTGTCTATCTATCTATCTATCTATCTATCTATCTATCTATCTATCTATCTATCTATCTATCTATCTATCTATCTATCTGTCTGTCTATCTATCTATCTATCTATCTATCTATCTATCTATCTATCTATCTATCTATCTATCTATCTGTCTATCTATCTATCTATCTATCTATCTATCTATCTATCTATCTATCTATCTATCTATCTATCTATCTATCTATCTATCTATCTTATCACACATGTTACATGTTACATGATACTACATAAAAGTGTTCGCAAACACGCATCCAATTTGTCCCCATTTCCGGCTGTATCGACATCTTTATGCAAAGTGAATGTCGCCCTACTTTAATAGCCTGACGTGAAGGTGACGTATCGATTGAAACTAAAAATAGATCATCTACACATATATATATTTCTCCTAGAGATGACGCTACACTAGATCCAGGTAGTTTTAAATGATGCTATGCGGCACAATGTGTTACATAGAGATATAAACGCTTTTAACATCTTTCTCTCAAACACAAACTTATGAGACATGAATTCATCAGATTGTTAGTCAACAATCACAAAGAGCAGTGGCTCAACCAAAGGGCATCAGGCAGAGCCATGTACAAAGAAATGACCATGCCTAACAAACTGGACAGTATTAACTTCCTCCCCGCAAAGAGCAATCTACAATCTTCCAACTAAGAACAGGTCACAGCCTCTGCTAAATTATCATTTTAACAAAATAAATTCCACACAACTCTCCTTTTGTAGACACTGCGCCCCACCCGTATGAAACCGTAAACCATATCCTCTTTGAATGCCCCTTTTTAATCCACCTTAGGCAGACCCTACTAACCACTACAGCCCAACATAACCAACACCCTGTACGGCAGTGCTGAACAACTGAAGAAAACAGCCCACTAGTTTTCCTTGACACAGTCTGCAAAGAGCTCACAGCTCAGTAGCAATAAAGCTGGCTAGAAGAAGAAGTCTCAACCATATTACCTGATAGCATGTATTTCGCTCACAGCCAATCAAAACAGTTCTGAAATTATTCAGTACACCCTCGTGACTTCCATTTCTAATTGGACGCCCTGCTGGGATAGATGGAGAAGTGTCATAGTGAAAGAGACAAGACAGTTCCCATGGTCATATTACAGACGACTTTGAAGTGGTCAACTGTATAGTGTAAGCAGACGATATTGAATAGAATGGTGGCGAGTGGGGGCAACCAGCCCAGACTCCGCGCCTTAGCGGGGCCCATCGTTAGAGAGAATTTTCATGGTTTCGATATGACATTTGCCAAGGGGCCCCGCGCACTGCTAAGGCCGCCTCTGAGTGTAGAACTGAAACTAAGGACGCAACAGATGTAGGGTCGTTTGTAGACAAGTTAGAGACAGATTCTGATAAGGCGCTTACTAACTACTACTAGATAGAGGCTTATTTGCACCTGTTCAATGAAAACTTTCTCATTCATGCTATAAATAATGCCTCTGTGTCCTAATCAAGTTTCTGTGAATAGGCATTAATAGCAAGCCAGTAAAGACTTCTTCAATGATGTTAGCTTTGTGGGTTTTGACATGGCAAAAAAAAGTGAGTGACCATAGATTTCTTAACTTCTTTTCACCTTTCCCTGTCAAGATAACTACATTTCTGCCGTGGTCAGCAGGGGTGGGCATTTTGACAATTTCATGATTGGTTAAACCAGGGGTCTCAAACTCATTTCAGCATGTGGGCCACAGTGGAAAGTAACAACCATTCAGCGGGCCGCACCACAAAAAGAGAAAGTTTTTTCATTAAATTTTACGAACACTACTGTCACTGCAGTTAAATGCTAAAATAAAGTTTTTATAATTATTAATTACATTTAGTGTAGTTTATTACATGCACAGGCAGTACAGTTTACTAAAATAAGTTGACGTTGTTTCTGTCACTTATTAAAAAGCAGAAACTGTAGTTCCCCCAAAAAACAACTATAATTTCTAGGCCTACTGCAGATGGTTCGTCACTCATGTTTCTGTCCACTCAGCTGAGAGCGTTTGGCAGAGTCCAGACCGTCGACGTTAGGCCTGAAGTCGCGTGCAGTGGCAAGCCGCAAGGTTGCTCTCAGATGCTTATCAGTCAGTCTTGATCGTAATGCTGTTTTGTTGATCATTCTGGAAAAAAAACTGTTCGCAAACGTACGTACTGCCAAGCATCGCTAGAATTCTAGCAGCTGCGCAAAATAAGTTTGTAAACTTCTCTCTGGGAAGAAACTGGTAGAAATCTGGAACACCAACATCAGCGTATTTTTGCTTCAGAAAGGTGTCATACTGCAGGTCCAGTAGTTCCATCTGGACTTCCTCTGGAACGTTTTTCACGTCAACTGAGAACAGAGTGGCAACAAGGAAAAACTGTGGTTCGAGAGCAGTGAATTGCTGAAAGCGGTGTTCAAAATCTTTCAAATATGAATTCCGGTAAATGTTAAAGTTTTAAACTTTGGGATTTTTAGGACTCCCCTAGGTATCTGACATACATTAGGGAAGCAAAGAAGTTTGATCGTTGTGCTGGTCCTATGACACTCTCATTCTTTGTTGGCCTATAGAAAAAGATCAACTTGATACCATCTGCCACCATAGTTCCAGGGTCTGAAACGGGTATTTTACACCAGTGCTTCTCAAGTTGTGGTCCGCGGAGCCAGAGACGCCCGAATTGGGCCCACAGAAAGTTTTAAAACTGTATACAATTAATATAACCTCTTCGATTAAAGCCACTTTATCCAATTGGATTATTTGAATAATAATGTACTCCTCACCCTTCGCTACTGTTTAATACATTTATATACGTTCTATTCTATGACGACCTAAGGTTCCAAACCAAAGATTTGAAGACATTATTCACTTGAATATATCTGTCTGGGTATTGAGCACTTTTGTGTGTGGGCAATCTCAGGAGAAGATTATTGAAATGGAAACCAAGGTTTAAGCATATTTCAAATGTATATCCTGCATTAAGTATCATTGTAAGAAGTTGTTAACTGCTTTTCATTCTTCTGTTTGGGTACTTCGTGTATTCATTTCCGTAATCAGCTCATAAATAAAAGAAACCTTCTCCAAATAAGTTAGGGTTGAGCCGAGCAAAAAATAAACTCCTAAAATCTCATCAAACTCTCATTTAAAAAAATGAAACCAAAGTTATAGTCTCAGTCAATACTCCTTCATGCAAATGTTTTACATTGTTTGCTTCTAGAAAATGCGTTTATGTGGTTTCCTCACTTAGCGGTCAGTGGGCAGGTTTTGACAATACCAATAAGGGTACCGTATTCCTGAGTGAAACGAACTCTTAGCGGTCAGTGGGCAGGTTTTGACAATTACCAATAAGGGTACCGTATTCCTGAGTGAAACGAACACTTAGCGGTCAGTGGGCAGGTTTTGACAATTACCAATAAGGGTACCGTATTCCTGAGTGAAACGAACACTTAGCGGTCAGTGGGCAGGTTTTGACAATTACCAATAAGGGTACCGTATTCCAGAGTGAAACGAACTCTTAGCGGTCAGTGGGCAGGTTTTGACAATTACCAATAAGGGTACAGTATTCCTGAGTGAAACGAACGAAGAGCGTGGATTTAGTGCGTAGGTCGGTAAACTAATAAAAGTTTTTCACGTTTCAATTTGGCACAGCTAAGAAAGAAGGTATTTAGTTTAACCACTATCATAAAACATTTATCGTATAATTCCTGCATATTTAGATATTATTATAAATAGATATTATATATTTTGATATATTATTTTTGTTAGAAGTGCAAGAGATAAATTTGAGTGCATAGTGCTGAAGGGGTCAAAAATTATTCTCTGGATTATTAAAATATTGATTGCCCTTTATTTCCTTTCGCTGATATATTCAAGCACTTAATAATATTTTCATATAATTAAATAATACTAAATAATAGGGACTGGTGTCTGTTATACCTTCTTATAAATATAGAACACTACTTTTGGTAAATTTACCTTTCTTTTATGCATTTTTAAAAGGTTCTGTCCTGCCCCTTGATGACAAGCCTATCAAATTTTTACAAAATATATGCAAAAAAAAAAAGCAAATTAGGAATGGTCTTATATAATTTAGATGTAATATATTTTTAAAATTTGATTAATCATACTTATGCAATGTTAAGGGGAAAAAAACGAAGCACACATTTTATTTCAGTAAACTCATTAAAATAACATCTGTCTCTAGTCTATGAACAAGACATACAAACAAACACACTTCAGCTATCAACAATTAACCATTTAGTTCTTTGTTCATTTTTCAATCGCGCCATGACACACGCCAATCTTCGGTCTGAGCCTCCTCAGAACCCACCATATTAAACGGATGCAGATTGTAGACGCCATTGGTCCTAAGTACTAAAAGACACTGGCATTCTAATGTTCCACAACAGTATTACGATTATTCTAAGTCCAATTAGCGCTAACCCGAGGGCCAGTCTTTTATTGTTCGATCTCAATTAGGCGGGGGATTGCGTAACGATAAAGAATATCTTGTGAAATAGAGTTATAACTAAATAGGTTTGTATTAGAGATGCGTTGAAGAGAATGGTTTTAAACTGGGTTCCGATATAAATATTGATTGCGACACATTAAACGTAAAATCGATGAAAAGAAAAATCTACCTCTTGATATGGTCAACAATGTCGCTAGGGCTATGCTTCTGATATTGAGTTGTTTAGTTTTTAGTTATGGTTGCATCATCTATATCAGGGGTTCTCAGCCTGTGGATCGCGCCCCCCTTTGCGGGTCGATTGACAATTTGTCAAGGGTCGATAAAGACCATCGAAAATATGAAATATGGAAAACATGGAATATACTATTTTTTATTGTTAGATGTTGCAAACAAATGAATCAGAATTGATTTTAAAACTTAATTGTCGCAGCAATTTTGTCGCAGCAAAATATTTTTAACGCTTCAAAGTTAATGCGCATCAATGCATAACGTATCGTTTCGGCTGGTCGTGCTTTTTAAAGCTCTGTACTGTCGTCTGTAAGGTCAAGAGTCAGTGTTTATATAAAGGTCCTTTTTTTTTCTTTTTTTTTTTAATGATACATCAGTTTTGGCTCCTCAGTTGTCGAGTTTTCTAGATCTACATTAGCGAAAACACAGTTACTTATACTCATGAAGGAAAATAATTTACTGGCGCGGGGGGGGGGGGGGGGGGTAGCGGCGTTGCGAGAAATTGTAAAAAGGTTGAGAATCGCTGATCTATATCTATAATTCTCTTCTTCCCTCAAGAGTTTGAACGAGAAGTAAAGGAAAGATCACTCTCTTATTTCTGCGGATAGTCCACGAGAAAACAAAAGTAGTATTCACACTACGGATGGCTGACTGCGCGCTTGACTGTCGATTAAATTTATCAAACCCTGCCCGATCCCATCCCCCTTTGTCCAGCGGGAAGTTTGGACTAGAAACTAATCTAAGTAATGGCCGGACTTAACATTTTACAAACAAACATTTTACAAACACTAAATAGCAAGGCCGGACTTACGCATTGTGAGGCCCTATTGAAAACGGATTTCGCGGGGCCAAGTTTGGGTAGGGAAATGGATAATAAGTGAAATTTAAGAGTTTGTATTAGAAAATAAATTCGTCTATGCATTTTATTCATTCTTTACTATGTACAGAATTACTTTACGAGCCTTGATTGTAGCGAAGTCAAACAGTATATCATAATAATTCTGTTTCCTACATAGAATTACCAAATGTTTCAATTTATCCTTGAGAATTGTTGACCTCCTGGTAAATCGACATAAGGGCGCGGGAAATCTGTTTTAAGTTAAAAAATGGTTTAATTTAATAATTTATACACCTTGAACTAGCGCGGGTCCCATGAAAGTGCGGATCCTTTGAAAGTGGGGGCCCACTGCGGTCGCATATGTTGCAGTGGCCTAAGACCGGCTATGCAAAATAGCGGCGTATGTTACGCCGCCGGTCGACTAGTAATATATAATGCAGGTCGGCTGTTGGTAAGGACAATAACTCTGAATATAAACCAAACTAAAAATGTTATTTCCGAGTATTTCTAATCAACTTTGGGAAGATCACTCTTCGACATATAAGTTGTTATTTAAATCAAATCAAATTTTTCTAAAATGCTATTTAGTATTCTTTAGACCATTATTAAAACTTGCGTCCTCTGTTTAGTACTACTTCATAAAAAGAAAAACGACAAAATGAAATTAAATTAGATACCAAATAAAGCAATTACAAACGAATATTCATATTTGAATAGAGCCAACAAAAAGTCAACTGACTACATTTGGAAACAGTTCAGGACAGAAAATTAGAAAGTCCGCACTCTATAACGCGTCAAACACTGACCACCAAAAAAAACAACTAATAAAATACTTAGAGACAAAGCACATTTCCTATTCAATATGCTTAGCCATATGTTAGGACGAGATCGTATTAGTGCCCCTTCTGCGTTAGTGCCATTAAAGCATATAATAGGTGCCATAATCAACCAGGAAAACCAATGAACCGGTAGAATGTAAGGCTCTGTTGTACATTCACGCTAGATCAGCTCATGGAGACAAATAGAATGTTAGTGTCTTTTTTTTAAAAGTGATCTATAAGAAAAGTATTTGTAATTTTCATACGTACAAAACCTAGAAACAGCATACCTTTTTTTTTTTTGGCGTGTCCGGTGAACACCTGATGTGCAATGTCTCTAAAAAGTAAGATAATAATGATAATGCACAATTTAGCACTGCGGAATAGTATTGTGTACTGGTTGCTAGTATTTTACAATTACATAGTTGGCAATTTGGAAGTTAATTTAGCGACATGACATTGTTTAGTTTATCGTGAAAAATCTCCACTATTTTTGTGAAGGCTAGTCTCAAGAATGTAGACGTTTCCACATTATCATTCTAAATATTACTTATTGTTGTTTCTCTGTTACTATTTCAGATTGCATGAAAATTGATCACAGTTTCAAAGGAGATCAAATTTCGGCAGTCACGTGTCTTCAAGCCAACTTGGATTTATCTCCCTTTATTATTTCTAAATTCGTCAAGTGTTGTGGATTACGTTCTCTTGGATTAGACAAGATTATCTCTGAGACTGGATTAGTAAAAAAACAAAAACAAAGTGTGCGCCCAGCTAAGACTACAACAACTTCCGGTTCAGGTTGTAAGTGTCTCTGAAATATCTGAATTTAATGAAGATTTATTACATTTCTATGTATCAGTTCCCTTCTAGCTCCAGCTGGTCTCCTCACTTCTAGCTCCAGCTGGTCTCCTCACTTCTAGCTCCAACCTGTCTCTTTCCTTCTAGCTTCAGCTTGTCTCTTTGCATTTAGCTCTGTCCTTATCTCTGTCATTCAGTATGTTTCTATCTTTCTCTCTGTTTGTCTCACTGTATCTGTCGCTCTTTCTATCTCCATATTATAATATTTCTAAGTGTGATCAAATACACATGAAAATACATGTCTAGTGAAGATTTAAAATGTAGATATAAAATGAAAACCACAACGTGTGGAATGTTTATATAGAGATACTATCCTCTTGTACCTCGCTAGGATTTACAATTAAAGAAATATATGTTGAGAAAAGGAGGATTTCTTGATGCGAAATTCTCCATTTCACTCACTGGCGGATCCAGAATGGGGGTGATTCCCCCCCCCCTAGACCAACTCCCCCCACCCCCTGAAAGGGAGGGCGGACGAATAATATATAGAAATCACACAATTTGTAAACGAATTTACTACTTATGTTTACTAATTATTTACATTTCAACCTTTTTTTTCGCTTGGGCAGTATGTTGGCCGATTTGGTAAGGTGGTGAGTTGGGCGATTGCATCAATCCCGCCCCCTCCCCCTTAAACTTACATATCTATATGATTAAAACTTGTTGTTGATATTGTTACGAATCTCACTATCCATGCTCTCTGCAAACTGCACCTTACACCACCAACTTAAAGAACTTGACAACTCAGGGCTCCAAAGTAACTAACACTTTAATAGTTGAATAAATAACAGCCAATACTGTACAATTGGCAACACGTACACTGTACAAATATCTCTCCGATAACACCGTACCGCCATATCAACTCTTGCACTGGCCTCTCCGTCTCGTTCCGGGCTTGCACTGGGTTCAACAATTCAGGACTGACTTCACACACTAGGCTCGTTGTGTCGGACTCGATCACAGACCAAGATCAAGACGCCGTTCATCTCGACTGTTCTTGATAGTACTCTGCACTGAACCGTCGTAATGCTCCGTACAGAACCACACCGCTGAACTGTGCTGTAGTCGACCGTGTTCTGAACTCTTGTAGTGAACCTCCTTTCTGAACCCCTTTTCTCAACCTCGCTGTATTGAGCCCCTTTTCTCCACCGTCTTGACTGCGACACCTCCTCTCTTATATAGGGTCCCTACTGGCCTTCTCGAACCGGACAGAACGACGCTCGACGTTTCTAGGTGGTCAGATGACTACAACTCTCGTGACGCTCCTGAGCTCTGTTCACGAAGGCGATCCTTCCCGAACTGTCCTGTTGACGAGCTACGACGGTCAGCCGAGTCGAGTGTACTTTATAATTTTAATATAATGTCGCTCCCTCTTCTATTATCTTTGCCGAATTTGGTGGGGTGGGGGTGGGGCGATTGCACCTACTGTCCTCCCAACTATAGCCCTCTGAGTGTGTGTGTGTGTGGGTGTCCTATCATAGTTTGTGAACAAAATTAGTTGAATATCTATGTAATATAAGCTACATATTGATATTTGAACCCATTTGCATATTATTATGTCGCACCACACTCTAATCTCAAATTTTATTATTACTAAAAATATAAAATGAAACAGGGTTGTACCAGGTGGGAGGGGCGATACTTGCAATCGCGCTCCGGACATCGGAATATCAATATTTTTTTCTTTTTGCGTTTTAGTTGAGAAATTACAAAAATTTAAAAAAATCTGTCACTAATATAATTTATATACTGTTATAACCCCGCCATGCACACCGCCATCCAAGAAAGTGCAGAAGGTGTGCACTGTTACAGACTAGACTGAGAAGGATATTGACAATAGAGAGAAGAGAACGATTTCCGCCCAAATCTAGAGCCGAAATGAAGATGCTGTGCTCAAGGCAGATGTCCTATGACTTTGCCATGTCTACATGTAAATAAACATCTATATCTCGTTAAGTTGCCTCCCTTCCATCCATCCATCCCAGTGGCGCTACAGCCCATGGAGGGCTCTGGCCTGCTATAACACATCCTTCCATTCAGATCTCTCCTGGGCCTTTCGTCTCCACGCCCTAACCCCAAGCTGCTTCAGATCTGCGTCCACGTAATCTATCCATCGCATTCGGGGTCTGCCTTTGGGTCGCCTGCCTTTTGGTTTTTGCCTGTATACGATTTTCGCCCCTCTGTTATCTGACATTCTTTCAAGGTGACCTGCCCAACGTAGTCTGTTCTTTTTTATTTCGTTCACTATTGTTGGGTCTTCATATAATTGATATAACTCATGGTTAGTGCGTGTCCTCCACCCTGTTTCATCCTGTATGACACCATAGATTTTCCTAAGAATTTTTCTTTCCCAAGTGTTAAGTAAATTTTCAGATGCCTTCGTTTTTGTCCAGGTCTCACTTCCATACATTGCTGCTGGTCTTATTATGGTTTTGTATATTATTTTCATGGTTTTCCTTGAAATCGTTTTGCTCTTAAGTAAATGGTGGGTGCTATAAAATGCCCTGTTGCCTGCTGCTATTCTTTCCTTTATTTCTGTTAGTAGGTCATTTTATGAAATTAATAGTACTTCCTAGATATTTGAAAGTTTGGACGTTTTCAAATTCGTGGTCTTTGATTTTGATATTTTGTCCCTCTGTTTGATTGTCTCTTGTCATTGTGATGTACTTGGTTTTACTGTCATTGACCTCAAGTCCTGCTGGTCGAGATGCTTCTTCTAGTTGTATGAAGGCTCTATCGATGTCAGAGGTTTCTTTACCCAATAAGGCAATGTCATCGGCATAAGCAAGGTATTGTAGAGGTTGGCTGTATATCGTCCCTGTTGGTTGTGGACCCATGTTTTCTCTCCTGAAGTAGTTAGTAATAGTTCCCCTTGTGTTTATGTGTATATTTCTTATAACTCTCTCCAGTGTTAAAGTTGCCTCCCTTCAGTTATTACAATATGCTATAAATTAAATTATTATATCAAGTCGCCCCACCCCCTATTCTTTAATACCAAATGCAATCGGTAGCAGAGTTTTAAAAAAGAAGTGAGGATTAAATCGTTTTCACACTACCGCCCCCTCCCCTTTCCAGACGAAATCAGGACGTTTTAAAGGAAAATAGTCAAATATGGCGACTGAGTTTATATAATTGCACATGCATTTATCATAATTATTTTAAGAAATAATTTGTTTTGGAAAATTTAGAATTCCTACGAAATTTGTCAGTTTATAAGTAACAATTGAGATGAGTTCTGAACCCAAATATTTTTTCTTAGTCAACTTTTCCCAACCTTTACTCAATCAGATGATTTTCTGGTCAAATAAATTTGGTACTATAACTCACAATTTATACTCAAACCCTAAAAATGCAAAAAAAAATTAGAGTAGAATCTAATTGGTCCATCAGATTTTTCTCCCAATTCCTTTTTTTTTTTTGTTTAGAGCTTTGAATTATAGTTCTGTAACAAAACAAAGTTACAAACATGCCTATTGAACAAAATGTACAACTTACAAATGAGCTTTTTTTAAAAAAATATATTTCGGAAATTTTTTTTCGGCGGCGATTCTAAAAGCATTAATCTAAATCTGTGGGGTATCTTATCTTTTCAAGGAACAAATCGGTTGTATTTGCAATGTAGTAGGGGCCAATAAATTCATATTAGAATATTTTTCAAGTAAAACATTTTCAAAACGGTCCTTTTTCAATAGGATGAATAATGTGAAGAATGCAAGAAAACGCTTTTGGCTTCGGGCTTCGCCTCGGACCCCATACCCCCTGGCTGTTCAGAGAAAGGCCTCAACATGACTGGGTTTTGTTGTTGTTGTTTCTCTAGCTGTTCAGAGAAAGGCCTCAACATGACTGGGTTTTGTTGTTGTTGTTGTTGTTTCTCGTCGAAGGTTGAGATACACTGCATTTGTTTATTCTCATATATATATATATATGCTGTATGTGCATTTATGGGTTTACTGGGCGTTAGTTTTTTTTTTTAAATATGCCCCCCCCCCCCTCCACTTGAAAGTTCTGGATCCGCTAGTGCTTTCAGTCCCCTTGTTCTCTCAGTCTCCAGTTTTTCTTCCCTGCCATTCTTCTGTTTGTCGCTCCTCTCTTTCTTTTTCTTTCTTTTTTAACTTTCCATTTACTCTTTCTTCTTCTCTCTCTCTCTCTCTCTGTCTCTTTCTCTGTCTCTCTCTCTCTGTGTCTCTCTCTCTGTCTCTCTCTGTCTCTCTCTCTCTCTCAAACGCACTCCCAATGGCACAGACACCAAGTATTGTTCTAGGGAACATATCCTGCCTGGCTGTCATCTGTTGATTGACACATTTCTTGAATGTTCCCAGACTGTAAATGTCTTTTGAAGATCTGATGCTACGACTGATGATACAACATTATGAAAAATCAATAATTTTAATATATTTATTTGTAACTTCTTTCTGCATATTGCCGAGTCTGTTTACTAATTATTGGTAAGCCTATGTTATAAATTTGGCGAGTCTATTTTATGATTTTGGCGAGTCTATTTTCTTAATATTGGCAATCCTATGTTTTAATTTGGCGAGTCTATTTTCTAAATACAGCATGCATTTTTTTTCTGCATATTGGCGAGTCTATTATATGAATTTGGCGAGAGTCTATTTTCTGCATATTGGAAAGTCTATTTCCTGCATATTCTAAATATTATTCTTCATTTTCTACATATCAGTGAGCCTATTTTCATCAGCGAGTTTGTTTCGTTCCTCATCATTGTAATCACTAAGTAAAAAATTTGATTCTGATACCTATGAAAACTGCAAAGTGATTTCAGATCTTCTAATATTATGCAGAATTCGCCTATGAGAGTGGGTCACTCTCGCATATACCAAATAACAATAGATTTTTTTTCTTTCAGTTGTTTGTAAAATGTTTTACGTGTTTCGGATGTTCCTTCAGAGTTGAAGATAATTACTTCCTAGTCCCAGCCTCCCGCAGGACGACGGGGGATGGGAGCGGGCAGGGTTTGAACCCTGGACCATCGATAAATCTAAACGACAGTCCAGCGCGCAAACCGCACGACCAGGCAGTTTCCCTTTAGTAATTGAACACCTAGTGCAAAAATATGTCTATTATATGTAAACTAGTAGTTTCTAGAATGAATGAAAAAAAAACAGTAAAGAATAATAGATAAAGAAAGTGATAAAAGAGAATGAAAACCAAGGTGCCAGACGAAAGTGTCAGACAATGAAAGGCGTGTGTATGACATTACAAGCGATACAATGTATCTCAACAAAACAACAAAATGTTTCGACAACACGTTGTACTGTACCGAGTGGTCTCTAGGTCAAGTACATCCAACGTAATATTCTCTTTGACCCTCCCCCTTCAATACTTTTCCCCAACTCTTTGTAAAGTATGACGTCCCTAAATAGTGTGTAGCTGGTAGTCAGTTCACCGAAACCAAAGTCAATATTTAACTATGCACACCATTATTCGGACTTCCAAGTGTTTGACTAAGATATTTCATTTATATCGACTATGAGTAATAACATCATACAAGCATAATATTAAAAAATCCTTCTTTTTTTTTTAAAAGACAAAGCCTTTCTAAGGGAAAGAACTCCAATTTAAAACAATGTCTCTCAATATTGTAGAGTATAATTTATTTCCCTTTTTATATCAAAAAACATTTTGAAAGAGAGAATGACCTTTTCGAAAACCATCAATTAAATAATCAGGCAGAATATCAGGCCAGTGATTCCCAAAGTGGTCTATATAGACCCCCAGGGGTCTACGAAGACTTCCAAGGGGTCTACGAAAGTGAAAAAATAAATAGGGGGTCTATGAGATGTCCACGAGGGTCTACGATAATGGATTTCATTTAAGCAGGTCATGACTTTAATTTTCACATCCCATTAATGTAATTATTTCCTACACTAATATGATTTGTACCTTAGTTAATCCTTTCAATATTTATCCTGGTATTCAAATAAAAAATTGATGCATTTAATTTCTACACTTATTTAAATAGCTTAACTTTGTGTAAATGTAACTAATGTTGAACAAAAATAAATGTAGATTTTACAGTGTTGATTATTTAAAATTGAGATTCATTCTTTCCTTGTCAAACGAGATGTTAAAAACTTTCGAACACTCAAAAGATAAAGTTTTAATAAACCCACAAAATCTTTCTTCAACATCATGTAGAGAAGATTGTGGTTTGTTAGCGTCTTACAAGATCTCTTACAAGATCTTAAATACGAAAATCACCATAGGTAAAACATTGATTTTACCACAAGTTGATGTAGTTTTAAAAACTGTTTCACGCAAACCTTCATCTGATATTATTAAACGAATTTCTTTAAGCAATGTTCAAGGGCACATTGGTAGCATGAATTATAACATTAAAAGTTTCTTATGTAATTCTTTGCAAACGACATATACAGGTTTGGGATCAGCGGCGTCACAGACTTTGGCAGGGTGTGGTGCTGGCTCCTTTTTTTCCCTCAAGGTTGACTCACAAAACCTTTCCCATGTTTGGGTATAACTGCAAGGCAGCAGAGATTTGAATTTCAGTTTTCCTTCTGCTAGGTGGGTTGCCAAGGCTAATGAATCTCTCCTGCCCGAAGCTTACTCGCCCCTCTGTTAGTGAAAAGAGTTTCGGGGATCAAAATATTAGAGCCAGTCGTGAAAGATCAAGAAATAAACGAGAAGCTGCTCTTTGCGAGAACTTTTCAAATGCTACTTAAGGCAAATTAATTAGGCCTAATTAATATTTAATGTTTGAAGAACTACTTCATAGAACAACTCATTCCTATATGGAACTTAATATCCGTAGGAACGGATCATGAAACTGCAAAAACAAAAACAAACATTTCCAGTGTTTTTGGTGATTCCAGTAATAAATATTAACTGTTATTTCAATTGGTTTAAATTTAAATTTTATCTATAACAAAAGATAGATCTCTATTACTTGAAATATAGCTTTAAATTTTCTTTGTAAGTTACTTTTTCACTCTTTGACTCACTAGAGTTAGAGATTAGCTGATGAATTTGCAAAAATGCAATATAAGTTATGCAGGGGGTCTAACGAAAACCAGAAAACATGACAAGGGGTCTACGAGACGAAAAAGTTTGGGAACCACTGAGTTGGGCCAAATAAACATTAAACCCTTTCTCAACAAAAATAAGTTCATTGAATACATATGAATAACAATGTAATAATAATAACATTAATAAATCTCCGTATCCTGTGGTATCAGGTCCTTAGTCGGTCTAACAATAAAATAGTACCGGCAACACTTTCGATACATACTCGTGTCTTCTTTAAGCACTATATGTTTGTTATATATCTGCGTACGATATAGTTTGTAGGGAAACACAAACTATTTTGTAACCATGTCATAGTTCTTCTTCATCTCCTCCAACATATTTAATTAGATATTGATTTAATTTCAAAAGAAAAACAGACACACACAAAACACACACACACACACAAAGAAAACACTTTCATTTCGCTTGTCATGTCTCTGTTATAATTATGTTGTTTTTTTTCTGTCACTAGTTTCTTGGTCGTTATGATTAAATTATCTTCTCTTTGCAATCTGCTGAATCCGTTCTTGTCTGCATTGATTTATCTTTTTTTTTTTTTTTTTAGTATTGCTCGTATTTGTAAAAATGGCTGTACTGATGCAATTAGGTCGTGTTTGTAGTTTGGTGAAGCAATCGAGGCCACGACTCACTGAGTTTGTTCATGTCACTGTGTTTTGAAGTTTGAAGCTGAAGGTACACAGCACACAGTGAGATCGATGAACGGCCGACTATGTGTTTAGCAAGAACGATTTGTATGGAGAGAGAGAGAAACAAAACAAAAAAACAACAAAAACCAGTGAATCGGCTTAGACCAGCAAGGTGATTTCTCCCAGTATAGGTAGTTGTAATAGTATCAGGGGAGGTAATACCTCATCGTAATACGGTCGTGATTAGTTCACTCCCTTTTAGTCACGTGGTGTGGGTATTAGACGTTGACACACGACCCACGGTACATAGCTTAGATATTGATTGTTAGATCTTGGAGAGGGCGGATGGATATTGGAGGGAATTTTAAGAAGAAAAAGGGGAGGGGAGAGGTTGGGGAAAACCTATTTGTGTGTGAGTGAAGGGGAGACCTGGCGTAGATTGTCTCATTGGTGAGCAGATTTTTTTTAAAGGCATGTTTTTAGAAAATGTTTAAGTCTCTACCTTGTGTAGAGTGTTAGCTGGGATCTTTGATAAACGCACGCGCGAAAAACATGTGTTGTAAAAGTGGTAGTCACGTATGTGAATAATCCGAGAAATCAAGTAAGAAAAAGAGTGGAAGGGATATAGTTGAGAAAAGGATATTTTCATATACAAAGTTATACATGAACCACTATTTTTTAAAAGTGAATTGGTCTGTTATAGGAAAAAGTTTATGAAGTATATTGTACATACACATTGACTTTCATAACATCTATTCATATTTTTTAAAATGAAATTAATGTATTTAGGTAGCCTAAATAACAATAGATGTGTGTTTAGACGCAAACACTTCTTATGGTCCTGTGTTTATGTCCATATAAGGAATTAATATTAACATTCTATAAACATTTCTGAAAAAAAGATTAGTTTAGGCAGTGTCCAGTAATTGTTGAAAGCGAAACTGATAATCATAAGTTTTGCAAGTAAAAACAAAAAAAAAAATACTATACACAGACGACAAGATGGACCTCATGAAATCTCAAGATTGAGATTTTTAAAGTCGTTTTTTTTTTTTCACAAAGCTTTGAAATCAAGTCACTCCATCTGTCTGGATGGATGGAATCGTGTACGAGCTATTTCTCCCACTTCCCATTCTCGGATCAAGTTAAAACATCGCACCATTATTCATCGCCCCTAACAAAATACGAGTCAATCGAAAAATTGACCAATTATTTTATCGAGAAGACTTAAATTAAATATTTTCGTTTAATATAGAGACAGTGCTGCCAAAGGGGATGTAAGCCTTGTGTAGAGAATTAGGTCGTCGCCCAGGGGCGGACTGGGTATCAAAATCTGCCCGGGCATTACCATATACATCGGTCCACAAATAGCATGTTTTATGTTGTAGCTATGTGGAAGTGGGGGGGGGGGATTTTTTCTCTCCACCCCCCGCAACATATATATATATATATATATATGAGTGTGTGTGTGTGTATGTAAGTAATCTTCAATACATATTAACCTTTCATACTTTCGGACGTTTTTTTTTGTACCCTAGAATAGGGTACGCACCGCCATTGACAGCTAGGGAGTCTGGGGGAGCGCTGTGAGCTCCCCCTACTGGGTTTGGTGCGGAGCCCCGGATCCAAGCATTATTATTAGTATTTTAAGCTTTAAAAAATGCATATTCTGATGTATCTACAGTGCATTAGCTTGCAACACTTCCGCTAAAAATCTAAAAAAACAAATATGCTATTCTCTGCACTTAATGGAGTCCAGCGACTGGTAGAAAATGTTAACTATTGTTTTGCTTTAGGTTTTGTATTGGAGGGGGAGGGTAACCACAAAAATCCTTTTGGTTACGTTCATGACATTGGGTGACTGTAGTTTGCTTTTTTTTTTTTAATTGAAGAAGGGGTTTTTAGCCTAAAAATCTCATTGGAGGGAGGTTTTTAAGCTCAACCAACCCTCCTTGACTGCACAATGAGTTCTGAAGCATCTGATAGTTTGGACCCCCCCTCCCCCTCGGCTACGCCCAATGTGTCATATTATACGTGTAAGCCTAATTCTCTTCAAAATATATAAATTTTGATAACGTATCAAAAAATGGATGTATGCTTGCATAGGATTACGTACTGTATTTTATTTATACAAGTATTTGGTCTCAATACTATCAACAATACAAATGCATCATTAATGAAATAAATTATTAAATGTTTTAGAAACTTTTTTGGTATTTTTATAGATTACAGACGTTACTTCAAAACATAAGATAATTACGTCCGACGCTTTTCATGTGGCAAACTAATCACGCATGTTGTCCTGTGATTTAAACTATGCTAAGTCGTTGATTTTTCTGTCTGACTCAGGCAACACATCTCCAATTTTTTGAAATATAAATATAAATCTCTTTTCATTATCGGCGGATGTGACAGCGCTATATAAATCCAGATAATTATTATAAGAATTCCAGTCGTTAATAACTTCATACAAAGCAAAAGTTTGCAATTAATTTTAATAGCAAAAAAAAAATAAATATTTATTTAGACCTATATCAAGATTTCTATTTAAACATTCTGTTACGATTCTCTCCTAATCAGGCCTTCTGTAAACACTGCAAAAACACAACAGCACATCTAACACAAGAGCTTGACAACAAAAGTCTCAAGTAACAAGGTGGCGGTTTATTTACAATTACATAAAAAACAGCCAATAAACACAATTGGCTACACTAACTTCAAATGCTTTGCTACACAACAGAATTGCCTAACTAATTACAAGTCTCTCTAGATCTTACAGCTGCATTTTCGAGGACTCACTTCGTAGCACACAGTCCTTACTGCTTGCCTTGCTGTCCTGGACTCAACTGTCCTTTTAAACACGCTGTCTCTCGTCTGTAAAAGCTTTTTGGTCACATGACCATAACATTGGTCATATTGCGTGAATTAGCAGTAATGTCCCTTGTTCAACAGCCCTTGACCTGTGTGATTGGCCTGAATCATGTATGTCAGTAGGCCGCACACACATTAACCCTTTCAGTCCGCCACTAGGGTTATAACAATACAACAATATTTTTTTTTGTAAGCTTAACTGTAGCATTTTTAGATCTATGTCAACTATGTTATTAAAAATGAAATAAAAAATTGCTTTGCCTATTCCATATAAATCGCAGAAAGAAGAATTCTATATCCATATTGAGCTGTGAATAAGTTGTATGGTTTGCAATTTCGCGGCTGTATGTGTAAAATTAAATTCTATTAATTATTGTGGCCCCTATTTTTTTTAATTATATTTTTGCTGCGTTACATCAATATTTTCTTTTTTAACGTAACCTCTCTAATCCCTCGTTTTTGGTAACTGTCGATGAAACCATCAAAAGACGTTGGAGGGAAGGAGCAAAAACAAATGGGAGTGCTATCAAACGTGCATGCCGACCAGCAAAAGGATTAGGCCAAACACAACCTTGGAGACATCTAAGCAGTTTTGAAGTCCATTCTGCTCGTACATAGCAAAAATTACGGTCTAACATTTTGCAAATGATAACACGCGCAGTGTATAGTGTGAATTTTGTAATATTCTTATTGAATTTCAAACAAAATTATTTGTAAAATAAATAAATTAATTAGTTAAAATATAACGTGTTCGGGCATCTGTGTCTTGCTGCGGTCAATCTTTTTTTAAAGTATTGAAAAAGAAATTCTTTGGTCGCGACCAGACCGGCCCATTTTGTGCCGGCCAACCCGACATTTGCCCGTTTGCCCATATAGCCAGTCCGCCTCTGTGACGTCGCCTAAAAATCTGAAACTAACAATAACTATAAAAGCTTCTATTTTTATAAGCACCAAGCTACACAGTTGTTAGTGTATCGCCTAGAGGAAGCTTAAGCACTCGAGTTCGAATTGAAGTTAAATTTTTAAAAAATAATTTCTTTTAAAAATCTATAACTGAAACCTTCACCCTGATACCCTCTCCTCCCCTTCCCCATCAATCGGACAATAGTACGTTGAGCAAAACTAAAAGCATAACATTGCGCTGAATAAAAACTTATAATCGTACAGATTGATCATTGTTAGTCTTTTAATCTATTACAAAATAATTACTTTATTGATTCAAAATAGCTGATAGAATTACACTTAGTATAAGCTTTGCTTTTAGTATCCTTGAAAAGGTAATAGCCTCAATTAGCTTTGTGTAGTCTATCTTTGCGTCCGTCCATCCATTTCAGGACTAGAATAGAAAATGAAAACTAGACATCGTGATATTTTAGACTTTTCAAAGCTTTGATGCAATGGCTACTTTTTTCTTTTCCGAAAGTGAACCATTTAATTTTTATAATTAACAATGCAAGCAGATTTGTCATAAAAATACACTTTTTTAAAAAGAAAAACTTCAGGGGAGGTAAGTTCTAAACAAAGGTCACAAACATAGACATAGATAAATATAGACTGGAAAAAGGAAATAACTTCGTGTAACTTGAAAACATGTATATCTATTGTATTCGGATTTCCGAATTCTGAAAAATTGAAAAATTGCATGATCTTCAGTCTTAGAGATTAAACAAAACTCCTAGACATAAATAAAGTACACAGAAATGCAAGTCACAAATTTTCGTTTCATAAAACTCTATTATCGGCCAGTCTATATTTATGTATGCCTATGGTCACAAACTTCTGCATTAATAACTCATTGAGCTTCATTCATAGATTTCCGCATTGATACAAAATATTCTGCATCTAAAGTCAAAATGAGGAAAGTATCTATGGCACACTGTAGGCTAAACTATATTTTCCATTTATTAACTAATTCATGGGATAAAATGATGATTGAAATGTTTTTTAAAAAGATTTTCGATACAAACTTTGCTGTAGTTGTAAGTTTAAAAATAAACAAAAACAAAAAGACCCGGACAATTTTGCAACGCGCAGTCTTCATATATTCACATTTAGCCCCTTACAACAATCTAAATGAGACTAAATATAGCCCAGATTTAGATTTCAATTTATTGGCGAATTGAAAAAAATATACATCAATAAATTATCACGACAATAGCTTAGCTTTTGACAGCAATTTAGGATGCAGTTCCATCTATGAATTATACGGTAGTGTCATATTCAAAAGCGGATTGGAATCGAACATCGTAATGTTTTCAAATACCTTTTTTAATCATAACCTTTTTTTTTACTTATGATGTAATGCCTATATTAGCTTTGTTTTTCAGTAAGTAACCTGTCACAATCAGATTATAAACAATATGAAAAGATATTGAAAAGCTGATTTCTCCTTTTAATAAGCAAATAAATAAATGTACTTTAAACAAAAATCTCATTATCAATAATAGGCTTTTCATTTTTTTTTAATTCAAACAACAATGCCAAAAGATCATATAAAATCGCTCTTCTGGTACATTACATTTAATCTTCATGCCAAAAGGACTAATAGTCAGTTTTTATGTTATAGCTGATTCAGTTTTTGATGTTGAAATTAACGCCAGATTATTCTTTGAAATTATATTACTTAAGATAATAAAAAGAATTCGTGGCTTGAATATTCCTTGCCTATTGACGGATCCGATGGGGGCCGCCTCTGAGTCTGTTTATTCGACTTTGTTATCTTGTTTTTAAAGTAGTTTTGATATTTTACATTTTTCCCCTAGACTTCTGCGTTGGATTTAATCTCATTTCACATCCATATTTCTTGTTACTGAACATGTATATCTAAGCCCCCGTAGCGGCGATATATTTAGAGAGCTAAATGGCATGATACTTTTGAGGCTGAGAGTCACGATGAGATTGTGTTGATCAGACAATGTCTCATTGTATTACTTTTAAATAATTGTTGCTGTTAAAAACTTTCAGACTTCTCAAACAATATTTCGTGATGCCTGAGATACAACTTCGAAGTATAACTCAAAATTGAAATCTTCTTTAAATAAATACAAAGCTTTACTTCTGGAACTAAGAATCACTTTAATAATATACAGAATACATAAATATACAATAAAATTCAATTTAAATTCTTTAACTCTAGTAAAACAACTGAATATTCATGTCTTTCAATACTAACTCAAAATACCTAGGTGTTATAATAAATGAAAAACTGTCATGGAATCCACATATTGATGAAACTACAAAAAAATCAAACAAAGCATTAGGATTTATTAAAAGAAATTTCTATAAATCAAATAAGAACATAAAACTAAAATGTTATTTAACCTTGGTTAGGCCAATAATAGAATATGCATCCTCTGTTTGGGACCCCTCAACTCAAGAAAACATTAAGAAACTAGAACAGACACAAAATAGAGCAGTGCGATTCATAACAAACGAATATTCACATTTGACTAGAGTAACACCTTTAGTAAAATCACTAAATTTAGAAAGCCTTCAGGACAGAAGACTCAAAAGTAAAGTAGCAATAATACATAAAACACTGAACCATAATCTTCAAATACAAAAACAAAATTTAATAAAATACTCTGAAAGACACAAAGATAAAGGCACATTCCTCGTCCCATATGCTAGGACGAATTTGTACAAATGCTCCTTCTTCCCTAGTGCTATTAGGGCATGGAATGGGTTGCCTGAGCTAGCCAGGAAAACCAGTGACTTGGCAGAATTTAAGTCATTGGTTAATATGCATGACTAAATGCATGACGCGTAGGACGTAATCATCTTCTTTTTTGAAGTAACGTCTGTATTATATAAGATAAGATAAGATAACTTTAAAAATAAACTGAGTGCAATTAATGCTTTTAGTTACGTGACACCAGTATATTGTCAAGGACAGCTAACGAAAACCGGACCCATTGGGGTTGCTACAAGTTTATTGAAAAATTTTCCATTAACTGTTGGTGAATGAAAATTTTATTCTATTATTTTAATCTTGAGTACCACGTCACTAGAATTTCTTTTTCTTTTTTTTTTGTTTTTTAACTATACCTCTATTCAAGTCACTCCTTCATGGAGGAACCTGAGTGGACTCAGGTCTCGAATACTGCCCTAACGATTTTCCTAAAAAAATTAATAGTTGATGTATATAGCTGAGAAATGAATTGCTAACTCGTTGGAGACATAGGGAAAACTCTAGTTTGGCCGTTATAATTTTTCAAAGTAAAAAATAAATAAATGTAAATCTGGGTAGAGAATAAATCTAGGGCTAGATCCAAAATTAATTTTTAGAGCGCGTTCTTGAAAAGACTATCGCGTCCGGTAATTTTTGAATGTAAAGCGGTATTGATTCAATTAATTTTCTTAACAAAATTACAATAAGTCTAGACTAAAAGGCCTATCATTGGAATTATTCAATAAAAAATTGGTTTATTTAATTTTAAAATGCTTTAAGTTTATTGATAGATTATCTAAGCTTTGCTTATATTTTTACGTAGATCTAATATGCATTACGCCAAGATTGTAGATCTAGAAGAAGATCTAGATCTAGATCTAGACTATATCTTTAGAGGTAGATGTATATCTAGACTTGATCTATTTCAAAGTTTAATAATAATAAGGCATGTCTTCGAGAAAGAAAACTAGGAATGCAGTATTTTCCGTGGCTACGCAGCCCCAGCAGAGACTTACACAATTTGACTTGTACATTTTTAAATAAATATTTAATTTTATTTAATATAGGCTGTATAATGGAAATATTGTCTTTTTAAAAAAAATGTAATTTGTAATGTTTTTCTTGTTTTAAATAAAATTTTTGACTTTAAACTAATCTAGGCTGAAAATAATGAGTAAAAGAAAAAAAACATTTAAAAAAAAACAAACAAGTTTGGACAATATTTTGAAACTGAGATCATTGGAATCGGTTTTAGTCGTGTATCAAATACATTGGATCTATAGAGCTGAAATGATCCCAATGACAACACTGTTATTGTAATTATTTTAGAGCCTCTTTCTGGAAGTGATTGAAAACTTCAAGCATTTTTACCTTCTTTCAGACATTTAAGACAAAAGAGTTCCCATTGCGAGATCTCGCTTCAAATCCCGTTGACCTTAACGAGATCATAAAATGTCGCGAGATACATGAGGAGCTCAGCGTGACATCTGCAATAAACCTCGTCTGCTGTCTCGTGAAGGAAGATTGTGCACTCTTGTCTTTATACGCATCTTTGATCTTCTGGGCTCTTGGGTTTCCAATTTACACTGAACGCCCCTTTACATTCCATCTTTAAGTGAAAGTCTTGCAGAGAGGGGGAATTCAAGTAACTTAAACACCATCACACATTTACTTGTACACACGTATATTTTGAAACTGATGTGAATCAGTATGGTATAAATAATCTTTATTCTAAACATAATAGTACTATTATATCAGGGCAGACCTTTGCCATAGGCAAACCAGGCAGCCGACGATTGTTGGGGGGGGGGGGGATAACAGAGGACACTAAACACATTTTTAAATAGAAGAAATAGCGAAACTTGACCACTATGTTATTGTTTGAGCACACTTGATTTTTTTTTTAATTGCGTAATTTTAGATTTTTTTCTAGCCGCTTGTCCTCTTTAGATCACAGAAACTAGAAAAAAAAAATGAAAATCGGACATCATGATATTTTAGATCTTTCAAACTTCTGATACTTTTTTTTCTTTTCTGAAAGGGAATAATTCAATTTTTAAATTACATATAGAATCTAGTTCTACAACAGCTTTTTCAAAATATACACCACTTTAAAAGGAAAAACTTCAGGGGAGGAAAGTTTTTAAAAAAGGTCACAGCCTTCTTCATTAGTAACTCGACAGGTTTAATTCATTTTAGATTAAACTAGATTCTAGGTCTAAATCAAGTCTACATTTAGACTAGATTCTAGATCTAGGCGAGATTAACAATCTAGGTTCTAGAACAGCTGTTCTCAACCTTTTTAGCTCGGCGACCCCTTGTTACAGTTCCTCACGTATTCGCGATCCCCAGCAGTAAATTATTTTTGGTTATAAGTATGATGTTACAGAATTATAATTGGAGGCCTATTGTAAATATCTGATTTGAATTGCCATCGCTTAATGTTTAATCACAGTACAAAATGTCATGATATTCTTGAAATATCCATTTCTCCTATTACAAATCAATGAAATAATTTCTTTATGATGTGCATTTATTTACATTTGTATTTCAAATTTTCCTATTCAAATTCCGCACACGTGACATTTTTCTGCATTAAACTTGATAACTAACAGGATATTTCGGGAAAAAAAGATATTCTTGTAAATGGAAGAAAAAGGTGCAACACACACAAACCAGAACATGACTGCACACACATGATCCAGGCGTGTGTAATTAAAGAGAAATGTTTCGCTGTTCAACTATTTCGGTCTCTTGAACATCTTTAACTTTGATTTTCATTGGATTTCTGGCAAGTGCAAAAAGGATGTGAAGTAGATTTCGAAAGTAGGATGAAATTTCGTCCATACATGTGCATTTACCATTTTATCTGTTTGCCTGGTTCAAACTTATTTTCCTCATAGAGAGCAGATAAAATTGGAAGCATGTAAATATTAATTTCATTACAAATGACATACTGAGGTTGTTTTTTTTTTATTCCTGCTTAAACTAATGGAGAAGGCACAGGAAATAGAGGTGCATGTCTGACAAAAGTGTACAAGAGCAGCGAGGGAGACAACTGAAGTGTCACTTGAACTGCATGGGGGAGCTATCAGGAACTTCGTTCAGCAAGAGAACCAGGAGAACCCATGCTTTCCTCCCCAGCTACCATTTGGAGTTCATCCAATGTTCACGGTTTTCAATGGTTTGTTGATTTCTAAACAAAGTTTTCGTATTAAAATTCAAATTTATGGATGCCTTAGTCAACCTTTTTTTAAACGTACATTGTTTAAAGTATATATTACGGATTGATCGCCAAAAATGTGCACACAGCAAACACCACAATATGTAATAACTGACCTCAATATTGTACTAGCATATTAGACGAGAGTCCAGAAGAAAAGAGTTGGTATGCTTTAATATACATTAATTTAAACTTATACAAGTATATCTGCTGGACAATTAAAATGTTTGAAATCAATTCTAATCCAGTTGTCTGCAACATCTATCCTCGAATAACAATATATTTAGTAAATTCCAATTGAAAAAAAAAAAAGGAGCATTTGACAAGTTTAACATGTTAGAATGGACAAAAATATCCATAATTTCGATGGACATTAGCGACCCCTGAGAAATTGTCAGTCGACCACAAATGGGGTCGCGATCACAGGTTGAGAACCCCTGTTCTAGAACAATGTTATATTCTAGACTAGATTCAAGATCAAGATTCTAGAACCAGATTCTAGACATAGACTAGATTCTAGATTCTTTAGCGAATCCAGAACTTTAAAAAAAAAAAAAGGGGGGGGGGGCATTTTTTTCCGAACCCTAACCCTAACGCCCAGTAAACCCTAATCCTACGTATAAACACATATATATATGCAAAAAGTCACATTGGTGGCTTTTCCCTTGTCAGCTAGCGGGTCTGGGGGCTCATCGGGTTTCGAGGCAGAGCCCCGACGGCAAGCGTCTTCTTGCATTTTTCACTGCCAGAAACGCATGTTCCTGACATCTACCGCTCATTATTCATCCTATTTAAAATAAAAGGCAGGTCAAATTGAGTAAAATAACGTTCGTGCATGCAATGGCCAACATTGAATTGTGAGTGACATGTAGTGTAAGTATATATATCTATTAACGCGTATTTCCTAATATTATCTTCACGTTAAGAGAGACCTCTTGTATGATGCTTTTTTTGTTAGAATAAGAAACCAACAGAACCATGATTAAACGCTCTTTAGATATTCGACTGTTTTGACGCGCTAAAATTGTCTAAATTTTAAGGATCATTTGAATAATGTTTTTACTTTTAAAAATTGTAATGTCAATGTATAGCTCCTATGTTCGTTGCTAATACAACAGATGTGTTCCTAGAAAAGAAAAGATACTCCACAGATTTAGAGTAAGGCCGAAAAAAAAATGTCTTCGAAAAATAATATTAAACTACATTTTTGTTATAAATAATTAATTTTGTTCGATACACCTGTTTGTGACTTCCTCTTGTTACAGAACTATAATACAAAAATGAAAAGACAGAGGTAAAAGTAAGTAGACCAATTAGATTCTATTATATTCTTTGTATTTTTAGGATTGAAGTATAATATTATGAGTTATAGTCCCAAAGTTATTTATTCAATATACAACTTAGCTTAAATTCCAGTAATACAAATGAGGGTCATATATCAAATATCACGTATGCAGTAAAAATATCTCAGATTAAGTAAAGGTTGGTAAAAGGCGACTAGACAAACATAATTTGGATCTCAATTGTTACTCCTATACATAAACATTTCTATGAATTCTAAATTTACGAAAACATTGTCTGTAAATGATTATTTTAAATACATGCGCCGAATTTGACTATTCTGTTTAAAAACGTCATATTTTCATCGATCATCTTGTAAGAGTCCTCTCTCCTCTTCATAATTATTGTTAGTGTTTGCATTTTGGCATTAAAGAATAGGAGTTGGGGCGACTTAATTTCAGAATGTAAACCAACATACCAAAGAACGACATATTATTGGATTTTGTAAAAATATCAATATGTAGTGTGACAAGTCAAAAACTCGCTGTCAAAGTCACTCAAATTTATCACAGCATTAATTATTATTTTTCATTATTTATTTATTTTATTTTAATTATTTGTCCATCCTACCCCTAAATCATTCACCCGCGCCACCCTTTCCTCTCCAGGCTAGACTTAGTTGACCACCTTGGAGATAGCTAAGGCGCGTCCTTTCATTTATCTGCCCTTGATCGGGGAAAGGTAGACACACAATCTCTTTTGTCTTGCCCGCCGGATGTCTGAAGGACGGTCGCGGTTGACCCCACCTTGGTTTGAATGCAAGCTAATCCTTCTCCCCCCCCCCAATCTCTCACGTCTCTCTTTGATCTAAGAGATTACCCTGGTCAACACACCGCGTGATATTCCAAGTTGCGGCTCCCACCTCGAGTCAAATCCACCCACGTGTAAGAAAATCTTAGCCTAGGGCATTTCCTGTGTCCGCCCACATTCTCCAGGCCTGTATATAAGTAGATTCAAATCAAGCCAGACCCTTTCACTCCTATATCGCTGTCGATCGAGTCTGGACTATATCATTTATTCTCCCTCCTAGAGGAATACCTGGTGGTAAGCCGAACTTAATCACAAGTTCCACCTTAATTACTCTGTGTATATTTCCATTGGATTTTATCATGTGTATTTTGCTTAGTTCATTTATATTTAATTAGTGCATTGTGTATTTCTCACTGGCGTAAGTAGAAAACATAAACATGTGCTATGTATATATTTTTGTATTGCATTAACCTATTAATGCTACGTTGCTCAATTGATCATTGATGCAACTATGTATATATTTGTACATCTTATTCTATTTTCTTTATCTCGGCTGACAACCGTGATAATTTTACTAGCGCACTGATACTGCGTTTAGAGAAGATATATGAATTATCTCCCCTTTACTCATTTTACTCTAATGAGAGTTGCGCCGCTTGAAGGGACATTCAAGCACGCTCCATTGTTCTCGACCCACGGTCATAAGTAAACAAACCATCTGGGTCACTGACCACCGCCCAACTCACCCCCCCCCTTTTCTTTCTCTATCCACCTGTGTTGTTTATTTGAGATTATTATTTCCCCTTCTATGTACATTTTTATATTATCACGTTCCCTTTCATGTACATTTTTATATTGCTACTATCTGCCATCTATTTTCCAAATCCCATTTGTCATCATCTCCCCTTTATGCTCTAAAGCAATTTTACCAATCTGACGAATGCACCTCAGTCGAGGGCATCGATAAGATGTATGAGAGATATGTCCTAACTTGTCTTTATTTATCCGCAGCCTCCCTCAGGTGTCTGCCTATTTATCGGGTTACTTACCTGCCTATTTGCCTACTGGCCTATCTATGTGCTTAGTGCTGATCAGCGCTGCACTTGCCTAGTTGCTATCAAGAATCACCTATTGCCTAGTTACTGGATCAACGATCCATTTACCTGCAGTTGTGCTTAGTGCTATTCTGCGCTGCTTTTGCCTACTGAGATCTACCCAACTCTACTACTTGGTGCTATCGGCATTGCCCGCCTATTCGACAGCCCACCTGTCAAGCTATTAGGCGCGACGTCCCTATAGAGTCAGATCTGTGCGAGACGTCATAGCTACGCCAACCCTCTGCAACTCACTGGACATATCCTGTTACTCACACTGCCCACGGCAGATCAGCTCTGCCCGCAGTAACCTTGTGCCCACGGTATCCGGCCACCCGCCATACTGTGCCCACTACAGATACTAGAACTTGGGACTGAGACTCCACAAGAGCTATATCGCCGGCGTCCCTCTATCCGCTAGAGCGCCACCCCCAGCTGCAGAACCTCAAGCCAGGACACAGCCAGCTGCGACATCAACAGGACAACCAGCTAAGTCAGAGGACAAAGTGACATACTCTCTTATTATGTGCAAGAGTGATGATTAAACATAGAATATACTAGAGATAGATGCAAACCCTCCCCCTTTTTATTATTATATGTATATTTATGTAAATAAATATCCTTTATTTTAACTTTTGTATCTATCTTTCATTGCTTTGTCTCGTTGCGTGTCTGCTCCCGATTCATATGCTGATAAGTGGGGGTGTGATAGCATTTAAAAATAATCATCCCCTAGACATAAAACGTGCCAAACACACGTCACATTTCCCCACCTGTCACATGTAGCTTTAATCAAATAGATATGTAACTAATTATGTTAACAAATTGTGATTTCTACAAACAAATTGGATCGCCTCCCCCCCCCCACTCGAAAGTTAAGGGTGGGGGGCGAAATTGATGCAATTCATACAGTAGAAAAAAACATTGTTAAAATATAAATAATTAGTATATATATCATTAGCATAAGTAAAGAATTCGTATATAAATTTTTTATGATTTCTCTACTAAAATACACACTAGATTCTAGATATAGACTATATGTTAAATCTAGATTCTAGATATAGACTTTCTAGGACTAGATCAAGATCTAGATTCTATATTTACATTTAGATCTAGATATAATCTAAATTAGATTTAGATATATATGTAGAAAAATAGGACTAGATATATAAGCTATAAAAATACAACGACATTAAATAATTTAAATAATCATCTAGATATAGAGATATAGATCCACATAAGTACTTTGACAAAATTTTACATTTAAATAATAGAACATAAATCATATAGATGCTTGCATTTTCCTGTTTACTGTAACGCTAAATGTTTTTTAGCGGCCCCCGAAAGGGGAAAAGACGCTATTAGTTTTGTGTGAAATGTCTGTCCGTCTGTCCATCTGTCCGTCCGTCCCCGTTTAGATCTCGTACACTAGAAAAGATAGTGAAAAATCCGACATCACAATATTTTAGACCATTCAAAGTTCTGGTGCAACGGCTACTTTTTTTTCTGAAAGCAAAAAAATGTAATTTTTAAAATCATTTATGCAAGCAGTTTTTTAAAGAGAAAAAGCTATTTAGTATGCATTATAAGTTAAACCTAATTGAAAACGAATAGTAATCTTGTAAATTGCATTTTCTAGAAATTTATTCTATGGATCCTCCAATATCTAGTTACAAATACGACACTCAACCTTATCAAAACTATTACATCAATTATAACACTTCAGTTAGGCCAGCGGAGGCGCGGTGGTAAAGCGCTTGGCTTTCGAACCGAGGATAAAGGGTTCGAATCCTGGTAAAAATTGGGATTTTCAACTTCGGAATCTTTTGGCGCCTTTGAGTCCTCCCAGCTCTAATGGGTACCTGACATTAGTTGGGGAAAAGTAAAGGCGGTTGGTCGTTGTGCTGGCTACATGACACCCTCGTTAACCGTAGGCCACAAAAACAGATTAACTTTACAGCACCTGCCCTATAGACCACAAGGTCTGAAAGGGGAACTAGCCAGTTCACATCTAACTTTGCATTCACTTGCACCTATCCTTTGATCTGCTGGACCGTTGGTGCACTACAAAAGATCTGTCAACCTTCTTTCTCCATTCTTATCTCTTATTTGTCTTTGATATAATTTCATTCGGATGTTCTTTCTGAAAATATTGAAGCCTGCCTGAGTGGACCACTTCGGGGGCCGATTTTGAGTTTGTCTTCGTAACCTTGTTTGAAATTGTATTGATTTAAAAGGTGAAAACAAGACCATAGCTTGAATATTTCTGGTCCATGGGCGAATTGAACGGAGCCGCTTCTGAGTTTGTGTGATAACACAAACACTTTTAGTTATCTTGTTTTCTTTCAATTAGGGCCACCAAATTCACTTCTCCCAGGGCCTCCAATGGTCTAAGGCCGGCCCTGATTATATAAACGATTCTATGCTAACAACGTTTACGAAAGGTATTTGATTCTATCGGTATTATGATCGTGATTATGGTGAGATGTTTGTATATGTAAAGTGATTTAGTTCATCACTGGCACGCATAGAAAACTGTTGTTGAATTATTGATTGAGTTAAGTAGCCTGGAGTACTCAAGTCTCTTCCTGCTACCATCTCGACGTTATACGTGGAGTAAATCATGTATACAACTATCCAATGTCATATTTTTGTCCCTCTCTCTCTCTCTCTCTTTCTCTCTCTCTTTTATTCACTTTCACTCTCTCTCTCATCACCGTCTCTCGCTTACACTTTCTTTCAATCTCTCTCACTCTCCCCCAACTCCCCCCCCCTCTCTGACCTACTTATTTTCTCTCTTACATTAAATTGGATGTGTATGTCTTCGTCATAATGTCTACGTTACTTATTAATCCGTTTAGAAATCTGAATTCATTTTTTCAACTTCTAACCCCCCCCCCCCCCCCCCAAAAAAAAAACAAAAAAAAAAAAGGAAATTGAAAAATTTAACATAATACTAGATTTTGTTTTTTTTTTTGGTTTACTTAAACTGATTGCTTGGATGATGAATTCATTCTTGTCTTTCGATCGAATTCAAGAGAACAATAAAAATCTACTCGTCACAGAAAGAGCCGCTTTAGCGCAGCCGTTTTAACGTGGGACGTTTTCGCGCGAAATGTGTAGTTACTTCATATATTTCTATGAAAATATATTTTAGATTGAATTAACAACGCAATTGTTAATATTTTATTTACCCGGATAAAATATGTTGTCAGTCCGTGAGACCACGAAAAGTTTAGAATCACTGTTCTCAAACATCCAATAGTCAGTATGATGCTAATAATAAATAACCACTTTTGAGCTGATAGCTGTGTTCGATTCTCAGCTTCTACTGTAAATAGTAAGTCAATACATTGCTCCAGGTCACAGTAGAATTCGATTAACATTTAGTAAGTTAAGTGATAGGAGACAGAGTCCCATGAAATTAGTTCAGGGATAAACCTCAATTTACCCAAATATCTCCAGAAATAAACTTTTCAAAGATTTCTGTTTACAGCCACGTTTCAACTGTATTTACTTTTATGCATAGTTGTTGCTATTCAGTAAATCCCTTCTTGTACAGTACGATGAGATATACTGTCTCATTTCTGACACCAAGATTTTACTGTAACATTTAAAAATCCTTCTCCAGAGGACACATTCTGACGCAAAATTGGCATTCGTAAAATGTCTCATTACAAGCACAATACCTCAAAATTTTAAAATCAGGTTAATTTAACTTTTATGCAGGGCTTTTTTTTTGTGACGGTACGCACCGGTACCGGCACCTTTTTGAAAAAAATATTACTTTTCTTGTATTTTAACGTATATTATTAATTTTTAGTAGTTAAAAGTTAGGCAATCAACTACTGAGTACCGGCACCTAATCATTGAGCACCGGTACCTATTTTTTTTACATAAAAAGCACTGCTTTTATGTACACAAATGTACAAAATCTCCAATATTGTGTATTGCCACTAAAAACAATGTATGTATGTATGTATGTATGTATGTACAAGCCGGTCTTAGGCCACTGCAACCTATGCGCCGCAGTGGGCCCCGCAATTTCATAAGCCCCGCGCGAATTCTAGGTTTAAGTTATTAAATTAAATCATTTTAACTTATTATTAAATGGTTCCTGGAATTCTCCTGAAATTGTAAAATATACGAAATAGTCACGAAAATCTCATGATATTATTAAAATCTTCTAAAAAAGGATGCAAATCTCCTTAAAAGACACAAAATTGTCATTTCGGGGTGTCATTCATACTCGCGATTAAAAACAAAACGGCATTATCAGCTAATATATAATCTAATAGTAAGGCGAATTTTAACCAAAAAAAAAAAAAAAAGATCAAATAGGCCTACTTAATTTACGTTAATAGTCACTGGCATACAAATATAGACCTACATCTATCTCGACCTCTTAAAAAAAAAAAGCGATATTTTGCAAGTGGATAGTAAATCTAAAAGGCAGATCTGAATGTTTATCAGTTTTTTGTTGGAAAACTGTTATCTACTGTAGATGGATCGCAAAGTTAATTTGATAGTGTAGTATAAATAAAATGCAAAGACGAATTGTTTTTCTAATACAAAATCTTAATTTTCACTTATTATCCTTATCACAATCCAGAATAGGCCCCGCCCACTCCGTTTCGCATAGGGCCCCGCAATCTGTAGGACCGGCCCTGTTATGTATGTATGTATGTTCAGTATAGAAATTTAAACCGTTTGACCAATGTTGATAAAATTTGGCATAAATGTTCCTTAGATCATTGACCGTAGTGTAAGTTTAATGTTCAGACCACAATCTGAGGGTCCTAAGTACCTAACTGTATCTCTTTGAAAGAACAAAGCATTTTAACCCGTTTTCACAGTCATTTCAATTTGATAGGAATAAGTAGACTGAACGGGTAAACCCATTTTTAGACTGTACTTTTATTTTCCAGGCAAAATAATACAAATGTGAAGGGAACATTCTCCAAGTTTGACAAAGATTTAAACTCAGTCGAGCAGATCAGTTATACCCAATATAAGGCCTGCTGGTCATATCGGGCTAGTATTAGTATAAACATTCATTATAAACATTCTCTACTTTTCTTAAAAAAATCTGTCAGTATATTTTTAAAAATTTTAATTTACTTTTGAAATATTTTTTTGTCTGTGCTTTAAAATATTCGTTTTCCCCATATGGCAAACATTCTAAATCTGTCTCTATTTTTGATTTGTATGTGACAATAACACCCCCACCCGCACCTCTCTGGGTAACGCTGTGAATGATGACGTTTACATATATTTTTATGGCCTGAAACCCTCTCCCTTCCCCCTCACAAAAAGGCTGACTAGAAATTGAAATGCCTGCTGACTGTGGCGTGTAAGTCTTTCATCTAACAGCCAAACATTTCCCTTACCAGAACTCTTTGCTTTTCTTTTTTTTTTTTTTTTACAGAGATTGATTCACATGGTGGCCTACTACTAATTATTCCAGTAGCTCGTGAAACACCTATTGAGGCCTCGCGGAACACAAAGGAACACAATTTTTGGGGAACACTGCTCTAACCTAATTTGTTGTCTGTTTTGAGGGACTTAGGTAACAATGTGGGTAGATGTTGGATACAATAACTAGAACACTATTTATCGTTTTGAATAAAATACTTCGAACGAAAAGTAACTCAAATAAAACATGTGCTGTAATTGTAGTGTGTACACAACAGAACATCTATTTATGTGTCTCTTCTCTCTCTGTAACTGTCTCTCTCACTATATGTACATACATATATATAGCAATATAAGCCACATATTAAGAAGCGCCGAACCAGGCTAATGTTTCTTGAGCCAAATATCTACAGAAGCTGTCGACAAGAGGTGTTACCATGGTGACAGCTGACCTAATGAAAGAAGACATTGATATAATACACTGTCTCAATCCGGGACTTTTTATTTTTTATTTTTCGTTTAGTCCATGGAGCCATGCGCAGTCACGACCCAAGGCTTATTCTGTTGTTCAGTTTTCATAATCTCGGAGACGAAAATTCTAATTTCAGTTTTAGCTCCGAGAGTAATATTTTCATTTCTACCCCAGGCCGATGACGTAATCAGAAGATAGGCAAGCGTTTTGTGTCAATAATCTCGAGTGACGTAGCAGCAGTGAAGACCAACTTCTAGGTCAAGATGATCGACAAAAGTTTTGTAGAGAGGTTCTAAAGATGTGATCTAAAGAGCCTCGGACTACTATTGCGAAATACAAATAAACAAAAGCACAGATCAAACGATTTGAGAACACATCTTCTATTTGAAGTTCAACATTGAGGATAAAACCTTGGAGATATATAGATACATTTTCATCTTGTCATACGTAGTAATTAGTTCCTGGTGCGCATTATCATTACAATAGATCAAGATTCTAGATCTACTAGCTCTCTAAATGTGTGTAGACTAGCTCTCTAAATGTGTGTAGACTAGCTTTCTAAATGTGTGTAGACTAGCTCTCTAAATGTGTAGACTAGCTCTCTAAATGTGTGTAGACTAGCTCTCTAAATGTCTGCATAGCTCTCTAAATGTCTGCAGACTAGCTCTCTAAATGTGTGCAGACTAGCTCTCTAAATGTGTGCAGACTAGCTTTCTAAATGTCTGCAGACTAGCTCTCTGAATGTCTGCATAGCTCTCTGAATGTGTGCAGACTAGCTCTCTAAATGTCTGCATAGCTCTCTAAATGTCTGCAAACTAGCTCTCTAAATGTCTGCAGACTAGCTCTCTAAATGTCTGCAGATAAACTCTCTAAATGTCTGCAGACAAGCTCTCTGAATGTCTGCATAGCTCTCTGAATGTGTGCAGACTAGCTCTCTAAATGTCTGCAGACTAGCTCTCTAAATGTCTGCAGACTAACTCTCTAAATGTCTGCAGACTAGCTCTCTATATGTCTGCAGATAAACTCTCTAAATGGCCGAATAGTGAAAAAAGACGGATATTCGTCAGAAGCCGAAGCCGGAGCTACTATCCCGAGCACTCCTAATCGATTTAGTTTTCGTCTATCCTCGGCAAATGATTTTCTTTTGGTCTCAAATCTGTATCCCCCCGTCTTATAAAGCTTGTAAATACAACAAACAAATGTTACAGATGTTGGTGCATCCCCTACAACGTGTTAGATACATTTGTTTGAAAACAGGAAACCAAAAGTATTTTTGTATAGTGGCCAGTGCTTAGAAAAACTATTCGAACTTACAAATGGGAGTCAAAGAAAAACGACATAGGTCAGTTTGTTTTACATGTTTCTGATGTTACTACAGATTCTGAAGATAATCTACTTCCTAGTCTAAACCTCCCGCAGGACGACGGGGAATGGCAGCGGGCAGGATATGAACCTAGGACCATCGAGACGACCGAACGACATCCAGCGAGACCAGGCAACATGTAACCAAGACGTCACGAGACCTGTAGGTCACATCAATGATGGATCTAAAAAAATGGAGTTGACCTAGTGACTATTTCAAACAATCACAAGTGTTATAGATTATTCGATGAAATAAGAACTAAAATAATAATAATTAAATCTCAGCTTTACAGGTCTTACACTTAGCTTACACATTGACAGGTCTTACACCTAGCTTACACATTGTCCGCTATTTCTTTCTGCAAAATCTCTGAACAGAGACTGAAGAGTTTTGACAAAGTTTTCTGACTCTGTTTGTCTGGTAAATATTCTGATCGCGTAATTTGTTACCACACCCATTCTTTATCAAGTTGAAACTTGACACAATTATTTATTGTAACTAATAAACAAAATCAGTCGAAAGAATTCATCAATAAGTCAATTAATTATTAGTAATTAATAATTTTCTTTGTTATCTAAAATGGGAATAAATTTTACTTTTTGAGCGATATTAATTAGTTAATGTGGAGTTCTTCCCCTAAGATAAGACCTTTTTATTTATTTTTTTAGTATTTTGATATTCTGCTTTCTAGTTCAAACAACCCGCATAATGATGTGGGATGGCAGCAGGAAAGGTATGAACCTGGGATCATTAAACCTCCAGCGCACATACCGCAAGATGGGGCAGCCATTTCTTTCAGGACCTTTAACCCTACTTTACAAGTTAGAAGAAATAAGAGTTCTTTTAGCCAGCATCGGATATCAAATAGTCACGATATAGTAAGAGAATATACAGTAATAGAACTCTCTCTCTCTCTCTCTCTTTCCCTCTCTCTGCCTCTTTATTTGTCTTCCCCCTTTCTCTCTCTCTCTCTTTCTTTCTTTCTCTTTCTTTCTCTCTCTCCACTTCTCTCTCTTTCTCTCTCTCTCTCTGCCTTTCACTCTCTTGATATAGCCGCTCCGTCCCTCTCTGTTCTCTCTCTCTCTCTACCGTTTTTATTTTATTACCCGCTATTTTTGAGTCAATAGATTCCATATTCCTCAGAGATGCCAGTCTACTCCCCCTCTCGAGACATACACACAAAATGGTTCAAGTAGTAACGCAACTCTCCAGGGAGGATGTGGCATATTCCTGAATGTAGACTGTATAAAACATTGACCTTCCATGGGTCCGAAGATGACTACTTCCATATGCCAGTGGTCAAGGAAGTCGATCTAGTGTACCGGGGGGACATTCCATCTCAGAGCTTCATTCAAATAATTAGACGTTTTTATTTTTTTCTGTGGTATCATATGAGTGACCAGCTACATTCTAAGTCTGTATGGTGTTGTTGATTTCTCTATTTCTTTTTCTACGAGTAGAGATTCAAGTGTTGAAAGTAAGCAGTAGACAGTTTGTGTAGCGTCTTGTCTGCCTAAAAGTTTGGATACACCAGAGAGGTCAATTATTGATTACTTACAACATTTTGTTAGCACAATGGTCTAGAGTAGTCTCCCCCATTTTATCTCTCTCTCCCTCTCTCTTTATATATATATATCTCCTCTCTCTCTCTCTCTTTATCTCTCTCTCCATCTCTCTCTCTTTATCCCTCTCTTTATCTCTCTCCATCTCTCTTTATCTCTTTCTTAATATCTCTCCATCTCTCTCTTTATCTCTTTCTCTTTCTCTTTATCCTTCTCTTTATTTCTCTTCATCTCTCTTTATCCCTCTCTTTTTCCCTCTCTTTATCTCTCTCGTTATCTCTCTCTCTTTATCTCCCTCTCTCTTTACCTTTCTTTCTCTCTCTTTCTCTCCCTTTCTTTATCTCTCTATTTATCTCTCTCTTATCTCTTCTCTCTTTTTCTCTCTCCCTCTCTCTCTTTAGCTCTCTCTTTATCTCTCTTTTTATCTCTCCCTCTCTTTATCTCTCCCTTTATCTCTCTCTCTCCCTTTATATCTCTCTCCCTTTATCTCTCTCTCTTTATATCTCTCTGTAGCTCTCTCTTTACCACTCTCTCTTTCTCTCCCTCTCTTTATCTCTCCCTCTCTTTATCTCTCCCTCTCTCTTTAGCTCTCTCTTTAGCTCTCTCTTTAGCTCTCTCTTTATCTCTCCCTCTCTCTTTATCTCTCTCATCTCTCCCTCTATCTCTCAGTCAATCACTAACAAATAAATAAGGTTTAGATACATGGTGCGTGGTGCCCGGGCAGCGCTTGGTTTTTAAAACTATGTTTTCGAACTTGAATCATGGTACAGACTAGAATTTCAAAATTTGGGATTTTAGGACGCCCCTGAGTCCACCCAACTCTGATGACAAACAGACATACGTTTGGGGCAGTAAAGCGGCCACATGACACCCTCGTTAACCGCCGGCCATAAAAACATTGGCTGCTCCCCTCACGAATTCAGTTACAGACTCACACTTAGAAATAGATCAATATTTGTTATAGCAGTATTTTATGGTGCTTTGAAAGTGAACTGTCAGTCTTCACTTGTGATACAAAGTAGACGCCCACATCTCTAATGTCTAGACTTGTATTTACCTAGAAAATAACTACACCTCAACACTTGGGTCGGAGGCGCGGTGGCAGAGTGGTCAAGCGCTTGGCTTTCGAACCGGGTTCCTGAGTTTGAATCCTGGTGAAGACTGGTATTTTTTAGTTCCTGGATCTTTAGGGCGACTCAGCTCTAATGGGTACCTGACATTAGTTGGGGAAAGTCAAGGTTGTTGGTTGGTGTGTTGGCCACATGACACCCTCGTTAACCGTGGGTCACAGAAACAGATGACCTTACATCATCTGCGTCATAGGTCACGAGATCTGAAAGGGGAACTTTACTTTACTTTACAACACTTGGTCCCGGGTACGCTATTCTGCCTCAACGTGGCACTTGGGTGGAAACGATCATTTGATGAAGTGATTAGGCCAATTGAATACCAAAACAAAACTCATGTAAGAGTGTCCAAAGGAACGCGAGAGTGGTCCCATTGCACGGTGCGGAGTTGAAAGAGAGCTTTCACGTCCCTGTCGATAACCCATACGCCGTTCCTAAAGGGACCGTTACACTAATGGCGAGTCCTGCACAGTTAGCTTGGTACAACATAGGAAAATGGCGGAGGTTCCCGGTATACTCGGCCTTCGGCCATGCATTTTAGTCCATGCGCCCGGAGTGCCAGATATATTGATATATCAAGACGACAGTTTGAAACAAAATAAAAACGTAAGTCCTCAAATCACTCCGTAACTGTTTAAGAACTTACAACAATCATACTATCTAGACAATTATTTCGAAAACCTTTACAAGTGACGCTCTCCTAAACCTGCTAAAATTACGTTCGCGTATACCCCTCTCCCCCTCTCTTAGCTCGCTAGATGGATTTTCTGTATTCATTCATGTATTCTGATCTTCAGACATTTATTCTCCTGGCATCTACGCCGTTCTATTTCTCCTAGTTAGAAAAACGCAGGCCAAGATTGAATTAAAATGGCTGGTACGGGACAATGCAAAGTGTTATGGGGCATGTACATTTGTAATAGTCTTGATCTTTGTACGATTCGTTTCCTGTCCAGCACGACAGCTTAAAACCGGACTGTTCTGTTCATGTCAAAGTTGTTATTAAAACTGTAGAAATTAGCGAGTGCTGACGTGATGGCGAGTATACTCTAGAATGGAAGAGGACGCATTGAAAGGTTTGCTTCAAGAAGTTATTTTGGCATTGACTTTTTTGCCTACGCTTCTCTTGAGAACAATAAGAGGTCTTCACTTGATTATTTGTGTTTTAACATTTGGAATCATGTCATTCTTACTTGATTATTAATCAAAGATGTATTTTTAACCAAGATATTTAGATATTGGAAAAAGATCACCTTCGCACCAGCCTGGTGACAGCGTGGCACCTGCCGAAGTAAGGGAGAGAAATTCAGCTTGAGACAGACTGCTCTAAACCATAACAGAGTCGCCATTTATTTCACATGCAGCTGTGACTAGGCCTAGATAACTTGAGAACCGATTGTTACCAAATTACTTATTAGGGCATGTGTTGTTGTTTTTTTCGGTACAATATTGTATGGCTTCGAAATTATTTTAACCTATGAAGGTCGGTTAGTACGAGTCTCTTGTATATGTGAAATAGTAGTACAAATGTAGTGTTTTATTTTGATGCTCTTATTAACTTATTAACTCATGTTCTTTTTAAACTTTGACAACTTTCCATGTGAGCACAAATACAGAAACACGTAGTTCGCTTATTTAGAATTGTTTTAAAGATGAAGTCTTGGAAAAATCAGTGACGTAGCAAGGTACCTGTGGGCCAGGGTTCAGGAATACGAAAATAGGCCCCTTCCGGTAAGAGTTGAGTTGAGTTTTTGGCACATCGGCACAATTTAGGCCATGTCGTTCCTGTAGTCCCTAAAACGTTACACTCCCTTCATACTACCACAAGGGCTAAATCTTATTTTAGTTAAGTGATTAAAAATAAGGTCCTTCCGGTAAGTTAAGTGTGACTGGATCCAGTTTGAGCCATACTGTATGTACATTCAGAAGTAGATTTCCAAGAAAACAACACATAAGACAAAGTGCAAAAGTTCCTAATGGGGTCAACGAGAAAGGGGTCCTCAAACTTGGCCTCCTTTAAAAAAATGAATGTATTTGGTCCACCGTGTCTCACAAGTATAGGGGCCTGAAGACTTTCCATAGCGCTACTGAATACTTTTTTCAGGCATCTCTTAACCAGGACAAAGTAACGAGGGACTGGAAAGAAGTTAAACGTCACCCCCCTTCCCCCTTATTTCAAAAAGTAGACAAATCTGACTCAGGAAACTACAGACCAGTATCACAAACCAGCATCACGTGTATGATCCTAGAACATATAATATGTAGAAACATCATGAACTTCTTAGACAAACATAATGTCCTCACACCATACCAACATGGCTTTAGGAAATATAGATCATGTGGGAATCACAACTAAGAGGGCTAATTGATGATTTTTTCAAAAGGTTTACATAATAGTGAGCAAATAGACGCATAGTATCTTATTAGATTTTTCTAGGGCTTTGACAAAGTTCGCCACCGTGGTTTGCTTTAAAAAATTAAAATATTTTGGCATAGCGACACTGCATCAGTGGATTATAGATTTTTTGATAGGGAGAGAACAAACTGTAATAATAGATGGTCCAGCATTTTACTAATTAGGTATTTAGGAAGTACATTCATTACCACATCCTACATAATGACGTAAGATGTACTGTTTACTCATACTATTAATTTATGTATCTAAACTAGTAAATACATATCATAATATTAAAGAAAAAATAACAAAAAAAAACAACAAACAAACATACTTTTATCTAATAATAGAACACACAACGTTGAACAAGTGATTTCTATTGTTATTATTGTTTCCAGAAATCCTACACGCTAGAATGCAATGAAACAATGTACTGACAATATAAGAGTTATCTTCCTTTAATAGAGTGAAGAATGCACAAATACGACTTACCTGGGACACACCAAACAAATAATAATTCTAGAACTGTTACCGCACACGCGTATACCCCGCAGCACAAATTAAATAATAAGTAAAAACAGAATCGTACAAATCGCATCCTTATATACCCCGCATGTGGAGAGTCGATTTATCACACAACATGCTTCACTTATTGAAAGAAGACAGTGACTAAGGTACACGTTTCGAATTCGATGGCTTTCATTGACTGTGGCGAGGAGGCAGGGGCGGAGCTAGGAATTGTCCATCTTTTGACCTTGACCTCTTTAGAGGCCCTTGCATTTTGCGTAATATTTTATATTTAATGTAAAAAAAAAACAATCATTAGGGAGCCCCCTCTCAAATGGGGGCACGGACGGATTTTCATATTCTCTCCCTCCCTCCCCCCCCACCCCTGCGAGCAGGGTGATGTAAGTGAGACCGGCGATTGATTATGTACTGCATGCATAGCAGTTTCCCCATTACCTGTATTGGCAAATAAGTTTACAATTGATTCAAAAGTAAGTTCCTCTTTCAAACCTTGCAATTTATTGATAATGTTTAGGTCATCTATTTCTTTGGTCAACGGTTATCTAGCAGGGGGTCATGTGGCTAACAGAACGACTAACCGCTTTTACTTTCCCCAACTAAAGTCAGGCACCCATTAGAGTTGGATTATATATATATTGTTACGTATTTCTGAATCTTCTGGCTAGATGTATTAGTTGGCACACAAATAAAAACACTGTAAAGAACTTGACGACTAAACTTTCAGTTTCATATAACTTTAATGACTATTAACTCTAACAATTCGTTACTGTAACATGTAGCGTAGAAGACTGTACAATATCTGTCAGTTTACAGTTAGCTATACTTCGTTGCAATTCATCTCTTCACTTCGTTGCAATTCATCTCTTCTCAACTTTCCTCGAGCCGTATTCCACAGAACAGACCAACGACACACTTCCCAGTGTCGCTCCAGGTCTCCCAAAGCTGAACCAAGTCTACCGAATCAGAGCCGCACACGTCTTACATCGACTGTATCGACTGTAACGGCTCAAGTCCACTGTAGTTCGCATTATAGACTTTAACGACAGTGGTCCACTCCAGTTAACTCTACCCTAGTTAACTTGCATCGAGTCGTACACGTTTCTCTTCCACAGAGCCGCACACGTCTTACATAGTCTGTCTCGACTGTAACGGCTCACTCACGACTCCATACGACTGACTTTCACATTCACTCTCTGGCTTATATAGAGTCCCTAATCGCTTGTCCAAAGTTGCACAAACACGGCTAATATCCTCTGGAATAACACGTGAGGAAACGTCACATCCTGTCTTTGTTTATACACGTAGATTCCAGAAAACATCGGCTGCAGTGTCATCTTGCCGGGGTCACAAGTTGTGACCTCTATCTGTCACTGGACATTGCTAGCACCTTTTGGAATAACATGTAAGGACACGTCACACCCTGTCTCTGTTTATACATGTACATTCCAGGGAACACCCGCTGCTGTGTTATCTCGTCGGGGTCACACGTTAACCTCTTCCTGTCACTGGTCATTTGTAACAATATATTAAAAATCCCAGTCTTCACCGAGATACGAACCTAGGACCAAGGTTCGGAAGCCAAGCGTTCAAACACTCAGCCACTTCGCGACCCCACAATGTTTTACAGGTAGATTCAAGGTTCTCTGCTACATCGGAATTATTTTTTTCCTTGAGGTTTGTAATGAAATGCTCATAAAGCTTTCCAATGTACATTTCACAACCACACAGCGAACTCTAGGAGGTCCATAGTTTCCATAATGCTATGTCTATGAGTGACAAACATTTTGCAAACCCCGCATCTTTGTATACCCCGCACAGCTTCCATTCGTTAGTAAAACTTGTATAAGCCGCGGTTTATATGATGGAAGTTAAATGAAGCAATGTTTGAAGACATCTAAAGTCTTTTAGTAAACACATTTTTTAACCTCACAGGAGCCCGTTTGGGGGACTATTGGCCTCGGGCCCGAGTGCAGTGAACCCCTTCACGCCATGGTTGCTAAGCAACTATGTTACCCTGTCTCACAGTGGCGCCAGGGTGGAGTGGTTGCAAGAGACAATGATAAAGCCAGAAGGGTTGCAAGCCTCCCGTAGGGGTGCCTACGAAGAGCGAGAGCGCTCTCATTGCACAGGTCGGGGTTGCAAAGATAGCCCTTACAACAATGTCAACAACCCACTCGCCGTTCCTCAAAAGACAATTTCAAAAGAAAGTTTTATATCATCGCGCACGGTTGATGTTGCAGGAGCAGTTGGGTCGACTTCTCGGTTTCTCAATATGTCGACTTCATAACCTCTGGACATCTTGAGATGTGTAGTATTACAATATGTATTTGCTAGTTTACTAGAGTCATCGGGTTTTGACCTAGTCTCTAGCCCATGGGTCCGGCTCTTCCGAATCACTGGAAATAGTGGAGTGATACACAGATACCAACATGGGTCTCTCTCAGACAGATTTACCTGTTCAATCAGGCTGGTGCACAGACATCAACTTGAATCTCTCCCGAGCAGTAGGATCTGTTCAATTAGGTTGGTATATTGACACCAATTTGAAACTCTTCCAAGCATTAGGATCTGTTCAATTAGGTTGGTACATAGACACAAACTTAACTCTTTCTCTCCCGATCAACTATGCCATCGTTGATTTGACCCCATTAAATTAACTTAATTTTGGGATTTGTACACTTTAATTCGTTTTATATAAAAAAGGGGCATGCAATCATCTAATCCAATTATAACATTTTCAGATTAAAAGAGAACCATTGAAGTTTAACCCTAACATGTTAGTGAAATACAAATGAGAAAAATGAATATTTCCTTCTTAACATGGAAAATAATTACGGAGCGATAGAGTTAAATCTCTTCCAAGCAGTAGGATCTGTTCAATTAGGTTGGTGCATAAACACCAATTTGAATCTCTTCCAAGCAGTAGGATCTGTTCAATTAGGTTGGTACATAAACACCAACATAAATCTCTTCTAAGCAGTAGGATCTGTTCAATTAGGTTGGTGCATAAACACCAATTTGAATCTCTTCCAAGCAGTAGGATCTGTTCAATTAGGTTGGTACATAAACACCAACATGAATCTCTTCCAAGCAGTAGGATCTGTTCAATTAGGTTGGTGCATAAACACCAATTTGAATCTCTTCTAAGCAGTAGGATCTGTTCAATTAGGTTGGTACATAAACACCAATTTGAATCTCTTCTAAGCAGTAGGATCTGTTCAATTAGGTTGGTACATAAACATCAATTTGAATCTCTTCTAAGCAGTAGGATCTGTTCAATTAGGTTGGTGCATAAACACCAATTTGAATCTCTTCTAAGCAGTAGGATCTGTTCAATTAGGTTGGTGCATAAACACCAATTTGAATCTCTTCTAAGCAGTAGGATCTGTTCAATTAGGTTGGTACATAAACACCAATTTGAATCTCTTCTAAGCAGTAGGATCTGTTCAATTAGGTTGGTACATAAACACCAACTTGAATCTCTTCCAAGCAGTAGGATCTGTTCAATTAGGTTGGTGCATAAACACCAATTTGAATCTCTTCTAAGCAGTAGGATCTGTTCAATTAGGTTGGTGCATAAACACCAATTTGAATCTCTTCTAAGCAGTAGGATCTGTTCAATTAGGTTGGTGCATATACACCAATTTGAATCTCTTCTAAGCAGTAGGATCTGTTCAATTAGGTTGGTGCATAAACACCAATTTGAATCTCTTCTAAGCAGTAGGATCTGTTCAATTAGGTTGGTGCATAAACACCAATTTGAATCTCTTCTAAGCAGTAGGATCTGTTCAATTAGGTTGGTACATAAACACCAATTTGAATCTCTTCCAAGCAGTAGGATCTGTTCAATTAGGTTGGTGCATAAACACCAATTTGAATCTCTTCTAAGCAGTAGGATCTGTTCAATTAGGTTGGTGCATAAACACCAATTTGAATCTCTTCTAAGCAGTAGGATCTGTTCAATTAGGTTGGTACATAAACACCAATTTGAATCTCTTCCAAGCAGTAGGATCTGTTCAATTAGGTTGGTGCATAAACACCAATTTGAATCTCTTCCAAGCAGTAGGATCTGTTCAATTAGGTTGGTGCATAAACACCAATTTGAATCTCTTCCAAGCAGTAGGATCTGTTCAATTAGGTTGGTACATAAACACCAATTTGAATCTCTTCCAAGCAGTAGGATCTGTTCAATTAGGTTGGTACATTGACACCAACTTGAATCTCTTCCAAGCAGTAGGATCTGTTCAATTAGGTTGGTACATTGACACCAATTTGAATCTCTTCCAAGCAGTAGGATCTGTTCAATTAGGTTGGTACATTGACACCAACTTGAATCTCTTCCAAGCAGTAGGATCTGTTCAATTAGGTTGGTACATTGACACCAATTTGAATCTCTTCCAAGCAGTAGGATCTGTTCAATTAGTTTGGTGAAACGGAGCTCTTGTACTTCAGTTTCAAGAGACTTCGGCTCATCTCTAATAAATTTCATGCACATTTTTTTTTATTTCCCCACCCGCCATCCTTACTTTCAAATTAAATCCCACCGAATCTCAATGCATTCGCCCTTTATAAAACATCAGAACAAGATTAGCCTAAGCAGAAACTGCATTGATTACTTTTGGGTTGCGTGTTCATTAAATCTTGTCTTTCAAACCCCATTCCCAATATTTTCAAGAGGTTTATTCACTTTATTCTAATATTTGTTTGCCCAGCATACAACTTATGCACAAAACAGAATACTTCCGATCTGTAAACTAAATCAAAAGGTTAAGCCCATTACTGAGATTCGAAAAGATTACATAGGGAGCCAATATTTTATTTGAAATTTTGTTGGGAGTTGTAACAAGGGCGTTTCCTACTAACGTGAGAAGAGCAAGTAAAATATAAAAGATACTTTAAAAAAGCAAATCTTATATATAGTGAAAAGAGAGGACCGTTCAATCGCTGTCATATCTCTAAATATTGCAAGGCTTATCTCCCCTAAGCTTAGTACTTTTTTTTTTCAATATAAAAGTATATTCGTAATTAAGACTAACCGATTAATTAATTGTTTATTTTTTCCATTGATTTTATATGTCTTCATCGACAAAGAATAATTTTGCACAGTTTCAACTTGATCCGAGAATGAGAATAGGATGAAAAATAAAGTATAAAAGATTCCACCCAGACAGACAGACGGACAGACGGAGTGAGTTCAGTTAACCTTTGTAAAAATAAGCTTAATTTAAATTAGTTGTGCCTCATATCGACCGCTTGACCTCTGGGCATGTTGACTTCTTGGTTTCTGGACAGTTGACTGCATAACCTCTGGACATATTGACATCTTGAAATCGGTACAAGTTGACCGCTTGACATCTAGGTGGTTAAGTCCGGATGTTTAAATCTTACGGCTTAAAAATATTCTTTGAATGTGTGTGTGTGTTCGTCCTGTATAGCTGCTAGGTGGCAATTCAATGGACATCATTCAACAATCGTAAATAAGCAACATTGAGCCACGTGTTTCCCTATCTCTTCTATATAAATTACGATCTAATTTTAATCAACAATGGTAATCACGTGACATTTTTTTTTCGTTGTTTTAGTAATATTATCACGTGACCATTTGTTTGTGGTGAATGAAGTTCATTCAGAGGTCCCTTGTATATGCCCTGGCCAGAACGATACAGTATTAGACATATATGATTTGAACATAAACTCTCTTTAAAAATACTGTACCAAAGACTGCAATTGTACAACACGCATGCAACATTCGTTGCACTTATCTTAACATTAGCGCTCTTCAGACTATGGCTGTACATATAAATCAGTGTTTCCCAAACTGTGTTCCGCGGAGCCTTAGTGTTCCGCTAGGCCAGAATAGGTGTTCCTCGAACTACTGAAATAATTAACTAGAAGGCCACAACGTGAATTAACCTCTCAAAAAAAAAAACAGTGTTCCGCTAAATACTCATAATGTGCAAAGTGTTCCGCTAAATACTCAGAATGTGGAAAGTGTTCCGATACCGAAAAAAAAAAGGGAAAATGCTATAAAGGAACAGGAACACAACACTAGCGTTGTTTCCGTTTTTCTTTGATATTGCACAATACTTGTAATTCTACTAACACCATAAGCAACTACATATGGTGCTGGACTCTCTAAACGTCTTGAGTCAGTGCTGGACCAAGCAGGGTGTAAAGTCTGGGATGTGCTTGCAGCCCTGAGACTTTCTGTCGTCTGATGTTTATGCTAAGTTATGGAAACCTCCCTGAAACCCGTGATATCCCTTCTGCTCATCATCTGTATTAAGAAAATATTACCATGAGAATGTCTTAATTAAATAAGGAGAAAAAATATGTCTACAATTGTTAAAGTTATACTATTTGACTAGAACAACAAGCCGTCAATCAACCTAGCAACAATTAACGTCATAGCTTTCAGGCGACATAAAAGATGTTCAACTTTGGCAGAGAAACTATAAATAGCTTTCAGGCGACATAAGAGATGTTCATCTAAGGAGAAACTATAAATAGCTTTAGTCTTCAATGTACAGACTAAAGAGAGTGTTCATAAGTCGTGTGTGTGTGCGTGTGTGTGTGTGTGCGCTCTTTTTCAACGCTGCTCAATGAAATGTTCAAGCTCTTTCATTTGTTTTTCAATATTTGTTCATTTAGTTTGCAAGTTTCATGGAGCATCCTTGACATTGTTGAGGTTATCGTTTAGTTGGAAATTATTTCCTTTACAAAATAACACCCTGGCGTCTGCCGGTCCCATGCCCGCATGAAAAAGGAGGAAGGAGGGGGGTGGTAGGTGTGGGGCTAGCGACTCCACCCTGTAAAACCACAATTGCTACACAAACGGCAAACTTGAAACAGTCTAATAACAAAAGGTTGCTATTTTGAGACGAACATAGCCTGATTAATTTGTAAGTACTTGTCTAGTTCACAACTTTGAGACGAACATAGCCTGAGTACGTTGTAAATACTTGTCTACTTGACAACTTTGAGACGAACATAGCCTGAGTAAGTTGTATGTACTAGTCTAGTTCACAACTTTGAGACGAACATAGCCTGAGTAAGTTGTATGTACTAGTCTAGTTCACAACTTTGAGACGAACATAGCCTGAGTAAGTTGTAAATACTTGTCTACTTGACAACTTTGAGACGAACATAGCCTGAGTAAGTTGTATGTACTCCAGCCTGATTTATTTTTAAGTATTTTAGCCTGAGTTACTTTTAAGTACTCTAGCCTTAGTGACTTTTATGTACTCTAGCCTTTGTGACTTTTAAGTACTCTAGCCTTAGTTAGTTGTCTGTACTCAACAACTCTATGACAACTCTATGACACATATTTGTAGGCCTCCGTCCACTCCTATTAAGATAGCGAGACATCCATGACTCTACAAAGTGCGACACTCTAAAGAAACAGGTCGGGCACAAAGGAGCAAAACTTTCCCGTCTTAATGAGAACGAAAACTCACAAGAAGATGTGTGAACAATTTATTCCAACCAATTAGGCCAGGTATCGACCTCTGATAAGGAACAGCATTTGATTGTCAACAGAGAGGTTTGGGGTGGTGGAGAATGTTCTAAAGACATGAATGGTTCATTGATACGACACATTCAGCTAGTTAGTTCGCTATTGATTGATACTTTGGACTGGAATTTGTTTTTCTAATGAAGAATGCAATTAAATACATCACTGGTGCTGATAATGTAATTTGCTTATACTGTTGAAAATATTGGAGAGTTTGAGTAAGTTCTAAAGATAGACTTCTACAATGTATTGATGATATTTTCTGTACGCTGACACTACAATGTATTGATGATATTTTCTGTACCCTGACACTACAATGTATTGATGCTATTTTCTGTACCCTGACAATACAATGTATTGATGCTATTTTCGGTACCCTGACACTACAATGTATTGATGCTATTTTCGGTACCCTGACACTACAGTGTATTGATGCTATTGTCTGTACCCTGACACTACAATGTATTGATGATATTTTCTGTACCCTGACACTACAGTGTATTGAGGATATTTTCTGTACCCTGACACTACAGTGTATTGATGCTATTGTCTGTACCCTGACACTACAATGTATTGATGATATTTTCTGTACCCTGACACTACAGTGTATTGAGGATATTTTCTGTACCCTGACACTACAGTGCAGGGGCGTAACTAGGGATTTGGGGGCCCGGGGGGATTGACCTCTTTGGGGGCCCCTTGCATTTTGACATTCGACATATGACATGGAATAATGTACGCAAAAATATATAAGCCCCAAATCAAATTGGTTCCGTATATCAGTAAACTTAACAAAAAGTAATCAAGACTCTTTTAATGAATAATACCTTTGTTTATTAGTTAAATAATGCACAAGTGACAAATCTCAATTGATATCGCTTCACGTCGTGCATTCTGTGCAGCAAAGACATCTATAACATCAACTACATCGATACTTTCTAGTATTTGTGACTTGACTGACATTAAAGCCATGATAAGCCTTTCTTGTGTCATTGTGCTCCTGAGATAGTTTTTGATGAACTTGAGCTTTGAGAATGATCTCTCACATGACGTAATGAAAGTGGCCTGAGTTAGCGGTATTCGGAGGAGGTTGCAAAGTCTGAGCACACGTAATTACCATATGAAGCCTGTTTCCTCAATATGTCTATTGGTGATTGTATTACTGGTTTGTTGATGAAAAGTGCTCGTGCATCAATGATATCATTGAAAAAGCGATTTTCCATTTATTTCATCATACAAACAGGAAAAGTAGCACAGTTTGTCATAAGCGGGTCTTCATCTAACAGGTGTCTTGGTTCAAGAAGAAACCCAAAGGTATCCATTTTCTTTCCAGCCTTTGAAATCTGCCCTTCATCTCCATATGAAATCTGTCCAGCACTTCTGTCGCAACACGTTTGAATTGCAGTTCTATTGACAGTCCTACATTAGAACTCAACTTCCCATCAAGTCTTTTCTTTCTTCTGGTTGTTTTGATTATTATTATTATAGCTTTTATATAGCGTTACTTTCATGCTTATAGCATGCTCAGAGCGCTTTGGTCCAATCTCATTTGTGGACCAGTGGGGGGGGGGGGTATCTAGAAGTTGGTTTTCCGTGCTGCCTTTAGGCGCTCAGTAAAAGCAACTCTGCCGAGTCGAATGTGGAGCCTCGAGCCCTCTTCTAGGTAGCCAAGACAAGCCAAGTTCAAGCGCACTAAGCCTTTCGACCGCGCTTCCCACAGGGATTACAGGGAATACATAGTATTCACTACCTTCTTTTGCTTTTTTTGATGGATTGGGTTTTTGTCAGTTTCTCATCATTTTGCAGAAAGCATGAAAGGGTACTAATTTCTTTAGCAGCTTCCCGTATATGCAGTCCAGTTTCTTCTGAACAATATAAATTGGGAGCAAGAGCTTTGACCAGAATTCAAGATAGGCAAAAAAATCTTAATTTTCACTGCATGAAGAAGATTCTGTCCTAATATTATATGGTATTACGTCATTGTTGGTTGTTTATGTTTTGTGCGCAAGCAAAAGGATTCAGAGCATACAAAAGTGGGAAAGATCCATATATCTCGTTATGCTCGAGTATAGAAATACTCCGATAAGTGGACTGCCGTATTCACCATCACAACTGCTGACGAGTAGAAGACTCAGGGAATGATTCCAACTGATCCCAAACTATTGAAACCATAGGTAGCTGAAAATGCAGAGACATTACTCAACGAACGACAGATGAAAAGCAAAGTGAAATACAATGCAAAAGCAAGACTACCTAAAGATTATTCTGTCGGAGAGTTCGTCTAGGTCAAACATAGCAGAAAACAGTTGTCATAAAAAACATTCAGCACCCAGATCTTACATCATAAAGACAAACGGAAAAACATACAGAAGAAATCAACGCTTTTTGAATAAGAGTTTCGATGAAGACATCTCTGGGTACTATGATACCGATGGAGACAATGAACTGCAAACTGTTGGAACAAACGAAACAGACAGTTATAGACCAACGTCTAGAGAACTTGTTGTGCCAGTCAAGACAACCAGAAGTGAACGAATTGTTAAAGTTCCTAGCAGACAGGGCCGGCCTTACTCCACTGCAGCCCATGCGGTCGCAGTGGGCCCCGCGCTTTCATAGGCCCCGCGCTAATTCCAAGTGTACATTATTAAATTAAACCATTATAACGTATATAAAATAACAGGGTTTTCGTGACCTCCTGATTTTTCAGGGCCTCCAGGAAATCTCATGAAAAGGCAAAATATACGATAAAGTTCTGAACTTTTTTTGAATTTATTCAAATCTCCTGAAGAATAGACGAAATTGACATTTTGGGGTGCCTATAAATAAAAAGTGGCATTGCGAGCTTTCATTTGATAAAAATGTATTGCAAAGACGAAAGTAGGCCTATTTTCTAATTCAAAAAACTAATATTGACATTATGCTCATCCCTACCCAGACTAGGCCCCGCGCGATCCGTTTCGCATAGGGCCCCGCAAATGCTAGGGCCGGCCCTGCTAGTAGATATCACTCTTAAGAACTTTAAAAGGAAGGGTGTGATAATAACTTCAAAAAGAAGGATGTGCTAATATTATATGATATTACGTCATTGTTTGTTGTTTATGTTTTGTGCGAAAGCAAAAGGATTAGATGGAAATAAAAAGGGAGTTTCTATTGAATGGAGGAAAGATGAATAGAGGGGTAATAACTCGAGTGTGAAGTTTAATTCTGAAATTATAGACGCCAAACCCGAATAATGGACTATTCTTGCATTTTTAAGAATAACTTTTGGCTCTGTTATACTCGATTCTGTAAATTTTGCTTCAAGGTTAATTAGTGTAGCCATAAAATACTCGACATTTAGATCTATTATTTGTAAAGGCAACAAGATACCTGGAATTTGCTGTATATCATGCAGTTTTATTCGTGGCAACAAAGTTTAAAATGTAAATCTGACTTTTAAAAAAACTTTGATCTCTGTGGGAAAAAATATTTTTAAAATGTCAACAAAGTCAACGTACTGATAGACCTAGATCTAGGTTTAGTCTTTGTGATAAATTTTTATTCCATAAATCATAAACGTTGACACTATTTGTCAATCAAATATATTAATTTATGTATTTATAAATAAATTTCGGACATCCATTTGGGGGCCCCCCCTAGGTGGGGGCCCGGGGGGATTTTAAATTTCTCCCCCCCCTCCCCCCCCCCTTAGTTACGCCACTGACTACAGTGTATTGATGCTATTGTCTGTACCCTGACACTACAATGTATTGATGATATTTTCTGTACCCTGACTAAGAACGCTTCAAATATTCCTAACAAAACATGAATCGATAAAAACAACTTAGCCGATTTGTTAATTAAATTGTGGTAATTAATTCCTTTTGTTTGATTTGAAAAGGAAAAAAATATTAAAGTATTGAGATAAATGACTGTAAATGTGGAGTTCTTCTCAGTAGATAAGTTTTCTTTCTAAAAATAATGGCTCTTTTTCTATTTTGTTTTGTTACATCCATATATGTGTAATTATAAATGAGCTGTACTGGTAGCATGTACTTCTGACTTATTGTTATATCTGTTTCACATTCTTTAGATTATTTGTCTGAAATGAAAACTTAACACTTTTTTTTAATCTCGATTAAAATGATTCCCTGATTGGATCACTGTAGATCGGCAGGGTTTAGGAAACCGTGTTTATTTATAGTGTGGAATATCTTTGGAGACTTGAAGACCGGAGACGAATTAAAAGGGAAGTAATTTAAACTTTGGAGTGTTTCGTATGTCTGCTCATCTGCAGCTCGCAGTGTTGGCTAGTAACAATTCTAAATATATATTTCAAATAAACTTTTAAAAAGATAACTTAAGTGTCTACCACAAAATAATGTAACCAAAATAATATTTAAGAAAACAAGAACTCGCGCTCATGTTGCATAGCTCTACAAAGTTCCTCTATCCAGATATTCATTGTACAAAACACTATCTGCAAAATGCAACAGTAAACAGACCTCTCTTCTATATTGACTAGAAACAAGTTTGAGAGTCAAGAGCAGTATCTATCAAAATATAATGACAGTGAGATAAATTTAATTTTAATATAATCATACTTATCATATTTAAAATAATAGCAATTTAAGATTTTTACATTTTAAAAATTATAAAGTCAAACCATGGTTTTCACTATAGCAGCTGAGTATTTTTCATCCATATATATATACGATTATTACGTTTGATTGTCATAGAAAGAACAGACAGTGCAGCAGGTTAAATAGATAGATAGATAGATAGATATGTTTGTTTGTTTGTTTGTTTTACATGTTTCGGATGTTCCTTCAGAGTTGAAGATAATTACTTCCTAGTCTAAACCTCCCACAGAACGACGGGGGATGGAAACGGACAAGGTTTGAACCCGGGACCATCGATAAATTTGAACGACAGTCCAGCGCGCAAACCGCACGACCAGGCAGCCAGATAGATAGATAGATAGATAGATAGATAGATAGATAGATAGATAGATAGATAGATAGATAGATAGATACATACATACATACATACATACATATATACATACATACATACATACATAGATGGGTGGTAGATAGATAGATAGATAGATAGATAGATAGATAGATAGATAGATAGATAGATAGATAGATAGATAGATAGATAGATAGATAGATAGATAGATAGATAGATAGATAGATAGATAGATAGATAGATAGATAGATAAACATAGACAAGCAATTAAAACCAATAAAAGAATAAGTAGATCTCTAGGGAAAAAAACCTACCACCCAATCTTTCTCTGCTGACAGCCTCAAGAATACCAAACGTGTATAGTTGTATAGATGATATAATAGAGGGCCAGATTGCGTGTAGATAAATGCTGACTGATTGCGACAAGAGACCCATCTCTAAGCAAGTGATCATAAAATGGTAACAAGGAGCATCTGGTACCTACCATGTCTGGCCGCACACTTGACGACAGACTGGCCAACTTGGTCACGCCATGTCTGGTCATTTACTTCTGCCTGCTCAGCGTATATTAAATCACGTGACGGGGGATGATGTTCAAAGATGACAAAGAGTGAAAGTTGCCAGGCAAAACAAATTAGATTTGAACTCAAGACATCCATTGTAATGTCATTAACACTTCAAGAAGAACATCCATCATTCCAATAGACAATGAAATAAACAAACAAAATGTGATATAATGTTTTACATTTGTCTCGCTGTGGTTATATGTCCTGTCTTGTCCATAACGTGTCCTGTCTTGTAATGTCTTGTCCTTATCTTGCCCTGTTTTGTCCTGTCTAGTAATGTCTTGCCTTTAGCTTGTAATGTCTTGTCCTTAACTTGTCCCTTTTTATCTTTTATTGTAAAGTCTTGTCCTGTTTTGAAATGTCTTGTCCTGAACATGTCTTGTCCAGTCTTGTAATGTCTTGTCCTTAACTTGTCTTGTAATGTCGTGTCCTTAACTTGCCTTGTCTTGTAATGTCTTGTCCTTATTGTCCTTAACATGTCCTGTCTTGTCATGACTAGGTTATAAAACAAAATGTCTCGTTTATTTCGGTTGTTTATTTCGAAAAGAAATAGGTTGAATATGAGATGTTGTTAGTGTAGTGTAGAGTACAGCACCATTACTTACCATTCACAGTTGCGCTGGTTCAGACAACAATCCCGAATGGAGGAATGACCGCATGTCATGGGCAATCTCTTTTGATGAGCTTAAAGGAGGACAATGCTTAATGCCCCCCCCCCCAACCCTCGGAATCGCTCTAAAGATAAAATTAGGCGCCATTTGCTCTCATTGGAATATGGGAAAGTATCTGGCAGCCTCTAAAGGAGACAGCTGGAGACAAGCAAAAAGTCCTAGGACACACATTTGAGCTTTACATCATAGGCGCAAAAGACAAAGGGAAAACATAAGTGAACCCCCAACGGCTTTGTCTGTGTCAGTTTATCTAAATGTGTGAGTTGCAGCTGGGATTGCGTTTGTCCTTTTGGGGAAGTGGTACACTATTTTTCTACACTTAGAGAGAGAGGAGATGCTGAATTTATCTTTACTCATTATGTAACTATTTTATAGTGGACGTCTGATAAAAACAAATGGCAAGAATAAATTATACATTTACATTTTGATTTCCTGTTTGTATTTATCCTATCAAATGTTTCCTTATTTCTACTCTTACCAAGGTGTTCATCTATCTGTTCATGTTCATCTAGAAACTTACATTATCACTGGTTTCGCTTGTCTGATTCAGGCAACTCGTCATATGCTCTATTGGCATCACTTTGACGACATTGCCCTACCTGCTTTGTTGTGTTTCTTGCACCTGAAATTTATCCCTACTTTTATGACCTCTGTATCTTAAGCCTTTAATTATTTTTTTACAATGTTTTTTTAAGCCATTTCAAAATTTTTGGTCTGGGAGTTTGTATGCATTGCAAGTTTCTAGAACAACCTCTTAATAAAATCAAAATATCTAGCGACATTGACCTCGTTGTATCATTTCTAACATGCTTAAAACGAGTACAACTTTAGAATAAATAAATACAAGTTTAAACAAAGAGTCCCTAAAACAGCAGTTCCTAACCTATATAGCTACATTTCTTCCCTTAATCGCCCCCCCCCCCCAACAGTTAATTATTTTCGTTTAAAAGTAACATTTTACAAAATTATCATTGGAGGCCTAATTATCATTGGAGGTCTAATTATCATTGGAGGCCTAATTATCACAGGAGGCCTAATTATCAATGGAGGTCAAATTAGCATTAAAGGCCTAATTATCAATGGAGGCCTAATTATCATTGGAGGCCTAATTATCAATGAAGGCCTAATTATCATTGGAGGCCTAATTATCATTGGAGGCCTAATTATCATTGGAGGCCTAATTATCATTGGAGGCCTAATGTAAATATCTTATTTGCATTACCAAAACTTTATTTTTAATCACGGTACAATATGTCATTATATACTTCTAATTTCTAATAATATATTTCTCCTTATATCCAATTATAAATAAATGAAATACTTTCTTTATGACGTGCATCTATTTACAATTGTATTTCCTATTCACATTCCACACACGTGACAATTGGAATTTTCTGTATTTAAATTTGATAACTAACAAGACTGTTTTGAGAAAAAATATATTATTGCAAATAGAAGAGAAATTGGAACATGACTGCAACTGCTAATATCACCTAACTGCAACCGTTTGATCCAGAACTGTGTGATTAAAGAGAAATGTTTCACTGTTAAACTATTTCTGTCTCCTAAAAATCATTAACTTGGATTTCTGGCAAGTGCAAATGGGATGTTCAGTAAATTTGGAAAGTAGCAATGTTGTTCACAGGCATGGCGAATCTTTCACAGAAATTATCCTTTTATCTGTTTGCCAGGTTCAATGTAATTTCCCTCATTGAGAGCAGATACGGGTGGAAGCATGTAAATATTAATTTTATTACAAATGACAAACTGTTTTTTTTCCTGCCTAAACTAATGGGGCAGGCAGAGGAAACAGTGGTGCATGTCTTACAAAAGCTGCGTGGAGACATCTGAAGGGTCACATGAACTGAATGCGGAGCACTACGGGAGGCCCATGCTTTCCTCCCCTGCTAACATTTGGAGTTTATCCAATGGTCATATTATCCAATGCGATATGGATTTCTAAACAAGGTGTACATATTAAAAATTCTAATTTATGGATGCTATACTCAACCTTTTCTAAAATGTACATTGTTTGTTCACATATTACGTATTTATCATTTTGTTTTTTGGATATATCTTGTCTACATTATATGCATGTTGTGGTCTTAAAGTTTCACTAACATTATTAACTGTAATTTGCAACTCATAACTCCTACTCTTGCAGATCAAAGTCCATAAATAACGATACCTTATGCATAATTCGCATGAATTTAAACTTAGTAAAATCTATCTGATCAATTCTGATTCAGCTGTCTGAAGCATCTAGCCTCGAGTTTAACAGTTAGTGAATTCCAATGGGGAAAAAACAACTTATGTGACAAGTTTTACATGTTAGAATAGACAAAATAAAAATCCATATTTTCGATGGACATAAGCGACCCTTGACAAATTTCCATTCGACATCCAAAGAGAGGTATGTATGTATGTATAAATGTATGTATGTATGTATGTATGTATGTATGTATGTATGTATGTATGTATGTATGTATGTATGTATGTATGTATATATGTATGTATGTATGTATGTATGTATGTATCATGGGCGTAGCTTGTCTTTTTTCGGGAGGGTTTTGAGGAGTGGATTCCTCCCCCCGTTTTTTTTTGTTGGGGTATATTAGTGTGTGTGTGTATGTGGGTCATAATTAATCTTTATTACATTTTGACCCTTTTATTCTTTCGGAAGACGTTCATTCTAACCTACAATAGATTCTTCCTGGAGAGACTACAAAAAACTGTTAACACCACGTCCTTGCCTACAAGGTGGTCTGGGGAGCGCTGTGGCGAAGCCCCGCTGCCAGGCACTATTACCGGTTTTTAAAACCCAAAAAAAAAAGCAAATTCTGAGGTATCAACAGTGCATTATACTGCTATTAATTTTTTTTTTATCTCAAATACCTAACCTGCTTTTCTTAATTACTTAAGACGTAGATCCTCCCGTGCCGTTCGGCGCATTGGGCAGCAAGATGTCTCCACAAAAATCTGTCACTAGTTAAATGTCTAAAGCCTCTTTCCACCTGGTGTCCACTGCTCTGAAGTCCTCCATGATAGTGTGGCGCCAAGTTGTACGAGGATTTCCCTGTTTCCGCTTTCCTCGTAATGGCCGCCATGTTATTGCAACTCTTGGTATACGTACTTCATTTTGTCAGAGAACATGTCCCACAAACCTCATGCGACACTCTGTCACAACTCACTAAGCGGTCAACTCCCAGTTCGGCGTAGGATTTCCTTAACTGAGAACGGATCTCTTTAACTGACTCCTAAAACCCACCTTAGCCATCTTTGTTCAGTCACATTTAGTCTTTTTTCAATTTCCGCAGATGACTTTCCTGCTATTCTCTGCACTTTATTTATGGAGCCCAGCGACTGGTAGAAATGAGTAACCTATCTTGGCTACGCTCTTAAATTTGGTGACTGTAGTTAGCTTTAGACTTCATATCGAAAAGGGAAGTTTTATCGTCAAAACCATCTGTTGGGGGGGGGGGGGTTAAACCCCTTGGCTACGCTCATAGAATTCGGAAACCGTAGTTATCTTCACAATAATATTGAAGAGGGGGTTTTCAACCTCAAAACTATCTGAATGGGGATTTTAGACTCAAAACCATCTGGAGGGGGTTTAAACTTAAATCCCCTTGGCTACGCTCATAGAATTTTGAGTGTGTAATTTGCTTATTTTTATATATCTTGTAGATTTTTTCATTCGCTTAACCAATTTTTTTTTTTTTGGGGGGGGGGGGGAGGGGGAATAGGCATAGTAAAAAATGTTCATTTTTATTGTACTATACATCTGTTCAACATGTATGGAACCTAATTCCACACGGATCTCGAAAACGGCTCTGACTATATTCCGTTTGCTTTATAAGTTGTATGAAGATGATATTGCTTTAAAAAGCTTATATATATGTAACTTACAAAGCAGTCTGGACGTTAGCGCTATGTTTCCAGTCATGACAGAAACCTCAGTACATTTAGCGTCAGCCAAGTCAAGAGATTTTTATGAACACGAACACACACACACACACACGTGCACACATTGACAATGTTCAATTGCCACGGATAGATTTAAAAGCTGTGACAAGCCGTCGTTTGGTTTGTGTCAACACAGTCATCACTGATCGAACCAATAGCTACTCTGTCACGTGGTAACCTGAACACAAGACACAAGAGTTTTCCTTTAGCTTTCTATCCAAGTGTCTCTTTTTTTATTATTCTTCAGAACTAGAAACAACTTTATTTTGATTCATTGTTTGTAGTAGTTTCTAAACACAGGACTCAAGCCCGGGACCTTTAAGGGATGCCCCTACATGTTTTTTTTTATTTCAATGCCTCTTGTATTCTAGTTTAGGATCTTGAAGTTTGTTGGCCTGTGTATGCGAGTGTGGAGATGCAGAAGGGCCTCTGTGAAATATTTCTGCTCGCGGCCTCTTTCTCTTTCTCTCATTGTATTTGGGCAGCCAATACAAACTATCGTTTTCAATAGGAATGTTAATATTTTATTGACTAAAAACGATAAAAGCATATGAACAAAATTACTAGTTAGAATGATCTTATCTATATACAATTATTATGATAATCAGTGAATATAAAGTCTTCGAGCCATGCGACGGCTCGCTAGTAGTAACTCGTAGCTTCTTGTGTGAACCGCTTCTTGAGACATTTTACCAAGAGAAAGAATAGCCTTAGTGAGCCAGGTGGTGGAGTTAGATGTCTCCTAAACGATCTCTACGTCTCCAACAGGAACCTAGTGTCAAATCTGGAGTCAAACTGATCATAAATGTGACATTGTAATAACCTCTCATCAGTTCGAGTACTTCTAGAGAGCTGCGTCCTCTAATGTAGGAACACCAAAGTGAAGAACTGATACAGAGAAGTAGTTTCTGTTAAGTACGACAGGTTGCATTAATACATACATCGCATTTCCTCAATAATAAAATCAAGATATTTGAGTCTAATGATCCTCTCTAGTTTCAGTATACATTTTTGGCAGAAAATTTCGACAGCAATGTGTAACAGGCCAGATGTGGCCCTCGGACCTTAGTTCGGACATTTCTGACGTGGTGGCATCGGTCGCGTAATGACTGGCATTTCTTTCGGTGAAAACAATTAATTGGTCTTTAGTTCAATGTTTTCCTCATAAGCCGCTATTGAGGTTTTAAGAAATATGTCATCAATTTTCTATTGGAGCTGAAATTGACTTAGTAGATGTCTGTTTTTTTGTTGGCAGGAACAACTCCTCCGTAGCTCTGATCCGTTACTGTCTAGACTCACGGATATAGATATAGTTCCCCTTTTTCGATCTATTGGGAAGATGATGTAAAGGTCATCTGTTTCTGTGGCCCACGGTTAATAAAGGTGTCATGTGACCAGCACAACAACCAACCGCCTTTACTTTCCCCCAGCAAATGTCAGGTACCCATTCAAGATTCGATTTCGAGAATGAAAATCCCAGTCGTTACCAAGATTCGAACCCAGGACCCCTCGGTTTGGAAACCAAGCGCTTTACGACTAGGCCACCGATTGTTACTATGACCACGAGTGTAGTGTGTATCCAATAACCTGTTAATTGGATTTTTAAAAGCTGTAACTACTTAGAGTCTGTATACTTTCACTACGACACACACACAAAATATACTGATAACTTTCTGTCACACACATGATATACAGATAACTTTATAACACACACATTACATACTTACTAACTTTCAAACATATGTTATCCTTGGTAACATTTCTTTTTTACGAAAAATAACAATTATTCACTAAAAAAAATAATGCTGATGATAAAAACTTTAGAAGATCTAAATGTAGACTCAAAAAAAAAAATTAAATCAGGATTACAAATATTAATATTTATGGCCTCCTTAAGTCTCGAAGATTTTATGGATCATCTCATTGAAATGAGGTGAGTGCCTGGTTAGAAGCTGTGGTCGGAAGTCATACACTGTTTTGTTGCTTCAACACTTTAGCATGTGGAACTACTTTTGTAACTTTATCTTATTAACTAATTGTTCAAGACCAAGACAAATTCTGAACTACTATTGTAACCTTGTCTTATTAACTTATTGTTCAAGCTCTTTCATGAACTTCCGGTGATTGATGATCAATGTTCATATGATTTCCTTTTTTTTTTTTAGGCTTTAAGTAACATTGATTCAATGACTGTCAGTTTCCAAGGTTGTAATTAACTTTGTGATGTAACAATACACATTTTGACCTGTGGCAGTTTCTAATGTGAAATTAAATGTTTTAGAAAAGGTTAAACGTTATGAAATGTCTTTTATATTAGATCTAAAATAATATAATGGTCTTCAAATTCTACCAATTAGTTCTCAATGAGAAAATGTATTTCAGACGTGGTTAAAGAAAACTAACTGTATACACGTCACAACATTAATGTTGCATTAGGAACACCAGATGAAAACACAACATTATCTTGTCAATGACATTTTATCCCTGCGTCCAGAGCGCACATTGAGTGAGCAGAATTACAGGAAAAAAAATAATATTTTTTTTGGTTGTTTGTTTTGTGGCTTCATGTTTGCTCTGCATTTTTTAAAGTGTGTATGTGTGTGTCTCCGTGTATCTGTGTGTGTTTCTCTCTTTTATCTCTGTGTATAACGTTGTATGTAAATGTGTGTGTGTGTGTAAGATCCTTGTTGTGCAATGCAGATTTAATTTTTTTCCCCTCGAAGATTTTCCTCATTCAAAGATTGTATCCTTGCAGTAGTTTTGTCTGTTGAATCTTGAGATACGACGAGGCATTAAAATAATATTGGATTGTAAGCATAACGAATATTTTTAAATGTTATGTCACAATATTCAAATGCCATAATTTGTGACATTTTAAACATTTTGACATTTTAATTTAAACAGTCTTATTCAAACAAAATATTTAACAAGGTGAAACACAAACTCACAATCGGCCCCCGAAGTGGTCCACCTAGAGTTTTCATCAGGATTCGAACACGTGACTTCCAGTTCCAAGTGCTTTACCCCTCAGCCACAGCCTCTCCATATATTCATTTAGACTTATATTTTTTAAAAATAATAATTATTACTCTTATCCATACATTCAAAATTATTAACATGTTACATTGTAATAAAGAAAAACTAAAAAAAGATTTATTCTTCTAAAAAAATTAGATAAATTGGCAACACGAAAAAAAAAATTCTTGACCTACTTTAAGCTACAATTGTGTACAAATGACAACTAGACTTTCCCCTCGCAAATAAAAATTAATATTTCCATTGTCATTTGTCATACAAACTAGACATAGATAAAGCTAGATCTAGACCTAGTTTTAGATCTAAATCTAGATTCAAGATCTAAGTCTAAATCTAGAACTAGATCTAAGCCTAGATTGCCCTAAATCTAGAAATAGATCTAAGTCTCTAAGTCTAGATATATATATATAGATCTAAGTCTATAAGTCTATATCTAGATCTAGAACTAGATATAGAATCTTGATATAGAATCTACTATATCTAGACTAGAGCTCGTATTATAATTATCTAGATCTGGGCTCTATTTAGTATTATTTAGACTGCCACTGTTAAGTGTAGACCCCTATAATGAGGATATGTTCAAGATGCTCGCTATAAAAAATAATTAGTAGTTCTTTTTTTAAAACTTATAACTAAAACGAGGTTCGTATCAAAATTAAAAAAACAACAACATTTGAATCAGTATTCTATTCAATGAGTTAGTTAATAAATGGAAAATATATTTTATTATGAACCATTGACACTTTTACCATTGTGACCTTAGATGCAAATGTTTTGTACCAAAGCGCCAATCTATGAATGAAGCTTGATTTATTAATGAAGAAGTTCATGACCTTTTGGGAAAAAGTTACCTCCCCTGAAGTCTTTCATTGAAAGGTTGTGTAATTTTTTTGAAAAATCTGCCTGCATATATAATTGTAAAAATTAGATGGTTCACTTTCGGAAAAGAAAAAAAGTAGCGGTTGCATCAGAACTTTGAATAATATAAAATATGATGTCAGATTTTCATTTTATCTTCTAGTTTCTGAGAACTAAATGGGACGGACGGACGAACGGACAAAGGGACAGAAAGGCCACACAAAACTAATAGCGTCTTTTTCCCTTTCGGGGGCCGCTAAAAATGCTTTTTAAAAAACCTTATCTAAAGGAAAGAACTCCACACTTACAACTATATCTCTCGATAATGTGGACGTTGTTTCCCTTCTCTGTATCAAACAAAATAATTAATTACCAATAAATAATTAACTAATTGGTTAGTTTTTTAAAACTGATTTATATTTTGTTAGGTAAAATAAGTAATATTGAAAAGTTTCAACTTGATCCAATAATGGGTGTAAAAGAAATAATGTGTTCAAACTTTTCACTATAGAGACAGTGAGTTGATATAAGCTTTGTAAAAATGTTCAGCCAAATCCCCAAAACTGTAAATACTTAAATCTGCATTTTTGGTGTTTTCATTAAAATCTCGTTTCTTTGCTATTTCTAAAGCATTGGTTTGAGTAGTTTTTTTACCAAGTAAGATACGTCGAACATATTTCTCCATTCCTCTCTGTCTTTTGCCTTAGTTAGAGACTCTTTCAATGGCAGCCCGTTCATTTTCCTTCCAACGCTTTCTCTGTCTGCCTCTTCTTTTTCCTGGTACTGTTCCCTGAAGGAGGAAGGTCTTTGCAAGCCCCGAAGATCTTGTAATATGGCCATAGATTTTTAGCTTGCGTTTTTTTTCAAGATAGTTAGATGGTCATCAATCGTTGCAGTAACCCTGTCTCTAATCTCTTGGTTTGTGATGCGGTCTTTGAATGTGATGCCTAGGATCCTTCTGTAGCATCTCAATTCCATTGCTAGGATCCTCTTCTCTAGCTCTGAAGTCAGCGTCCAAGATTCACAAGGATATAAAAATGTGGCCATGACCAGGGAGCGCATCAGTCTGATTTTGGTGCCGAGGGCTAAGCCTTTGTCTTTACATATTATTTTCAGTTTTGAAAGGGCCAGTGGTTCAGGTTTCGTTCCCTCATCTGAGACAATGGCTCGGAGGTATGAAAAGCTGCTAACACTAGTCAGCCTTTCACCTCCAATACTGATGCCCCTTTTAAAGCCCTGTTGGCTATTGGTCATAATTTGGGTTATTTTTGGCATTTGTTTGATGACCATAAGCTGCGGAAGTCTTGTCAATACACATCACCAAGTCAGCTAGTTCTTCTTTCGTCCCTGCTAGGCCATTTTGTTGTAAGTATATTTCCCCCTGAACTATATATTTGACACAATAAGGTAAACCTTAGAGTTGATAGATAGTGAAAGTCTTACATTGTCTAAGAACCAAGTGAAGCTTATTGGTTAGCTGATGTTGGAGACTGTTTCTAACTTTCATAAAAATTGATTTACAGCTGACACCCTGTACCGTTTATTTGTTGGAATCTAGTTCTGAGTTTTAGGTTACAACCGTCAGAGCGTGAAATGTGTACAAGCAAAGAAACAAGAAGCAAGAGGTCAATTTAGCATGTGTGCGTGTGTGTGTGTGTTTTGTAAAAAAAAAAAATTTAGAAATTGTGTTTGTGATTGAATATGAAAATGAAATCTATTTAACTTCCTCTAATTAATAATTTAATTAAAATTTCTTATTAATTTAAAAAAATCAATGTAGAGAAGGGATGTGTAGAGAGCTGCAGGTGTACAGAAGTGGTGTATATAGAGTTTGAATATATGTATATATTTATGTCTTATGTTAATAATGAAGAATTAATTACCCTTGTTATTTTGGAACAAAATAATTAATTAGCAATAATTAATTGACTAATTCATTAATTTTTAAATTGATTCATGGTTTGTTAAGTACAATAAATAACGGTGAAAAGTTTCCACTAGATCCGGAAGTGGATGTGGGAGAAACAAAACGTCTCTACAATTATTCAAGGGGAAAACTCCTAACATATTTAGCCATATTGCTTAATGCTGAAGATGAATTAGCCTTGTTAATAGCTAACAAAATAATTAATTAGTGGTAATTAATTGACTTTTATAAATTCACGTTTTGTTAGGTACACTCAATAATAGTGCAAAGTTTCAACTTGATACGAGAAAGGTCCTGGAAGAAATAACGTGTTCAAATTTTGTATTAGACATATTGAGCTGATATTACCTTTGGAAACAGCGTCCTTGACCTTGCTTTACTTGATCTACTCATTCCCAAACTTCTCCCAATCGTCTGCTTTTCCTTTTCTTAGGTATTTATTGTCTAGATTCTCTTTACAGCGCCCACATTTCTTCATATTGCTTGCTCTTCTTTTTGTTTGTATGTCACTGAATTTTATTTTGTGGAGAAAGTTCTCAATTAATCTTGAAAATCAAAATGGAAACGACGTGCAGACGACTGTAATGAAAATTTAGGATGAAAATATCAAAGCGTGAGATTTTACACAAAGTAAATTTTGTGTGTGTCCTGGATGTTTTATTAATATGCATATTTAAAAAAAATATTTTGCATTTGCAATTTAAGTCTTTACTGAAAAAAAAAAAGTGCCCCTTTCAGACCTTGCGATCTATAAGACGGATGATGTAAAGGTCATTTGTTTCAGTAACCCACGGTTAACGAGGGTGTAATTGGGCCAACACAAGGTCCAACTGCCTTTACTTTTTCCCAACTAGTGTCATTAGAGCTGGGTGGACTCAGCACTCCCGAAATTAAAAATTCTAGTCTTTACCAGGATTCGAGCCGAGACCCCGGTTCAGAAGTCAAGCGCATTACCGTTTAGACCCCTCGGCTCCCTTCTTTATTTTGCATAGGTTGGTTCGTTCCGTTAATGCAACATTGTTGAGGTCGTTTAAATCTATAGACTAATTTTATTTTATTTTAATTAATAGTGAGATTCTAAGCGCTTTCTTTATCTGTATTTTCCAATACAGTCAAATAAAACACACAAATACTGTTTTTTTCCTTTTTATTCTAACACCTTTCCTCTCTCTTACTCTCTCTTTCTGCACATCTTTTTTTTCCCCGATCACTTTCACTCTGCATTTCTCTTTCTCCGTACCGTTTTCTCGCTTTCTCTCTCAACCACTCTTACTTTCTCTCTCTCTCTCTCTCTCTCTCTCTCTCTCTCTCTTTGTCTATCTTTCTGCTTCTTTCACTCTCTCTCAATTACTTTGCTTCTCTTTATCTCTCTCTCTCTCTCTCAGTCGCTCTGATTCTCTCTCTCTCTCATTGAGACTCTCACTCTCTCTCTCTCTCTCATTGAGACTCTCTCTCTCTCTCTCTCACTGTGACTCTCTCTCACATTCGCTCTGACTCTCTCTCTCTCTCTCACTGTGACTCTCTCTCTCAGTCGCTCTGATTTTCTCTCTCACTGTGACTCTCTCTCTCTCTCTCTCACTGTGATTCCCTCTCTCTCTCAGTCGCTCTGACTCTCTCTCTCTCTCTCACTGCGACTCTCTCGCGCTGGTTCCCTCTCTCCCTCTCTCCCTCTTTCTCTGCTTCTCTCAGTCTTATCTTTCATCTATCTTCCTTTTCCATTCATCAATAATTCCGCGAGGTACAAAATAAACGATCCGCGCCATTTTTAGCCTGAGCGGATTACCTTGACTTTGCCGGAGTTAACATAAGCACTCGATAAATTAGCTTAATATTGTGTGCTGGAAACAGTCTGAAGGTCTGAGCTGGCAAGTTGATGCCTTGACGCTCTATGCCGTCCTGTTGCTGCGAGACTTGGCTATTTCGTAAATAATTAATCATTTTGTGCTTGGAATAGACCCGAAAAATGATATATCGATTTGAATTCAAGTTTCTAAAAGGAAGAGCAATTATATAATTCAATGTTAATAGTCGGATAAGATTATAGTATGTCTTTTGCGTTTTACGTCTCGAGACTTGACCTTTTTCCTTTGCAACTTCACACGTGACTAAAGAGGCCAATCATGATACACAGATGCAGTCACAGGCTGGGCAATTTTACCGCCCAGGCTTTCCTCCAGCAACGGAAAGGTCGCTCCATCTCTGATTATAGTATGTAGGAAATAAGCAGAGAAATTGAGCATGCTTCCGTCTCTATGGGGGAATTAACAAACAATATCCTACATACTTGCCTCAGCTATTTCTCGGCTAAGGAGTTCTGTATTGAAATAGTTGAAAGGTTGTACCAAAACTAAAAGAGAAGAAGGTTTGCATAAGTAATGCCTGCACAAACATATGTTCATGTGATGTGATGCTCACGCTTTGCTGTGTTAAAGTAGTTGTTATTAAAGGCAATGCCTTTTTACAAAGTATTAATACTCTGTCTGTCTATCAAAACAAGAACAGAGCGGTACAAAAACTCGTTCGTACCTCACTCGGTGAGACTATATCAACGCCACTCGTTGATCAGGAAACATTGAAACGACCAAGATGCTTGTGTGTAGTCGCTGAATGAACTCTTTATGTTGTGTCTGTTCTATTTATGTGTATGTTTCTGTTGTGCTGTCTTTATATGAGAAAAGAGTTCTTGTAATCACAACAAATTTCCATAAGGATCAATAAAGAAGTCTTAGTCTTAGTCTGGTACAAAGATGGTCCATGTTATTTCTCCGACTTCCCATCCTCGGGTCAAGTGGAAACTTTGCCCAATTATTTCTTGTCGATGATGACACGTGATTCAACAAAACAAATTAACCAATTTTCAATAATTATCTGGTTATTACTTACTTTGTTTTATACCGATAAAGGGGAAATAATACTTCATTATTCACATATATGACTAAACATGTAGGGTTTGGTCCATTTCGATAATTTTATACATTATTTCTCCAACAGCCAGTGGCGTCAATAGGGTTGGTGCCACCCGATGCGGTTATCTCAGGGTGCCAGCCCCCCCCCCCCCTTTCCCATCAACTTTCTCCAGTCATTGTCTAATAACACTATCTTTGGTTCGTTCTTTTGTTGAACCAATGCAGTTCATTGATTGTTACACACATGTAAAAGGAGTTTCTATCCTATTATAAAATCCAATTGTTTATGACATGTATTACAAAAACTATTGCATATTTTACAATGCAAGTCTATTAAAATTAGACACAGATTTAACATCGTATGTATATGTTTCCTTTGACTTTTAGACGGAAACGGTATAACATTATGCTGTGTGACTACCATCTAGACCAGAAAATGTACGTTTGCTGCCCTTTAGTCAGAAATCGGTCTGGGGGAGCGCTTAAAGCTTACACATCAGAGACCCGGGTTTTCAGCATTTCTAAGTTTTAGAAACTCAATTCTTCTTAAGTCTTGCTTGTACTATTTCTCCTAGTAAAACGGTTGCAGGTCACAAAAGGTGGGACCGGCCGTATCTGAAGTGTAAGAGGCAACGGACTTCATCCATTGGCGCACCGCTAAACGTCAGATCTTTTTCTTTGCAGAAATAGTGTTTTGTAGGTAATTTTTAAATGTTTTGCATAGTAAGAAGAGTGGGACAAGTTAAGATAATCTTCGCGGGTAAGAAGCCTCGATGCATTTTTAGTATTTGTGACAACAAGTTCGTTAACTTTACTTACTTAGATAGTCCCACGCCTTTTTGTGTACTGTCACCATAAATATCTGCAACTGGCGATGTCTGAAGCCTTTTCTCAGTACTTCCCACCAGGTGTCCACTGTTCTGAGGTCCTCCATGAAAGTGTGGTAACAAGTTATACAAGGACGTCCCTGTTTGCGCTCTCCTTGTATTGGCCTCCATGTCATTGCAACTCTTGATATGCGTAATTATTTCTTTCGGACCACATGTCCCACAAACCTCATGCAACGCTCGGTCACAACCACATTAATTGGTCAACTTTACGATGTTAAAAACTTGATAGATTTTTGACCATTCTGACCATTCCAGATGGTACGTTAGTCGGGGAGAAATGGGTCCGTTCTGACATACAATTGAGGTAGACTATACAATCTTTTTGGTGAAGAGGCATTAAAATGTTTTCTTAAAAAGAATCTTTTGAATCAATCTTAAAATGTTTTCTTAAAAAGAATCTTTTGAATCAATCTTAAAATGTTTTCTTAAAAAGAATCTTTTGAATCAATCTTAAAATGTTTTCTTAAAAAGAATCTTTTGAATCAATCTTAAAATGTTTTCTTAAAAAGAATCTTTTGAATCAATCTTAAAATGTTTTCTTAAAAAGAATCTTTTGAATCAATCTTAAAATGTTTTCTTAAAAAGAATCCTTTGAATCAATCTTAAAATTTTTCTTAAAAGGAATCTTTTGAATCAATCTTAAAATGTTTTCTCAAAAATAATCTTTTGAATCAATCTTAAAATGTTTTCTTAAAAAGAATCTTTTCAATTAATTTTTAAAATGTTTTCTTAAAAAGAATCTTTTGAATCAATCTTAAAATGTTTTCTTAAAAAGAATCTTTTGAATCAATCTTAAAATGTTTTCTTAAAAAGAATCTTTTGAATCAATCTTAAAATGTTTTCTTAAAAAGAATCTTTTGAATCAATCTTAAAATGTTTTCTTAAAAAGAATCTTTTGAATCAATCTTAAAATGTTTTCTTAAAAAGAATCCTTTGAATCAATCTTAAAATTTTTCTTAAAAGGAATCTTTTGAATCAATCTTAAAATGTTTTCTCAAAAATAATCTTTTGAATCAATCTTAAAATGTTTTCTTAAAAAGAATCTTTTCAATTAATTTTTAAAATGTTTTCTTAAAAAGAATCTTTTGAATCAAACTTAAAATGTTTTCTTAAAAAGAATCTTTTGAATCACTTAAAATGTTTTCTTAAAAGGAATCTTTTGAATCAATCTTAAAATGTTTTTTTAAAAATAATCTTTTGAATTAATCTTAAAATGTTTTCTTAAAAAGAGTCTTTTGAATCAATCTTAAAATGTTTTCTTAAAAAGAATCTTTTGAATCACTTAAAATGTTTTCTTAAAAAGAATCTTTGAATCAATCTTGTTACTAAGGTAGAAAAGTTATAGTTAGAACAAGAAACGACGTCCCTTAAATTAATAAACTAAATTTTTTTTTAAATTTGGTCATAATGTTGTTTTTATCTGACTAATACTAAAATATTAATATTAACTACAATGCAAATACAACCGATTTTTATTTTTTTTGGTTTTAAAAGAAAGACAACCTTTACATACACCTTGCAAGCATGTAACGTTTTGGACTTCTGTACCAACAACAACAAAAATTAAGAATGCCCTAAAAAGATATATAGCTCTAGATTACAACAGCAGAGATACATAGTCATGTTTGACTATAAATCTAGAGATTTGATTTTATCGGATGTGTTCGCTTTTCCAAGATAAAATTTTCCCACTTTGGTGACACCCCCAAACGGTTGTTACCCGGTGAGGACCGCACCCTAGCCACCCCTAGTGAAGCCACTGTCCACAACTATTATCTGATCCTGTTGAAACTCTAAACAATTCTTTATTGTATCTAACAAAACATGATTAATAAAAAAAATATCAACCAATTAGTCAATTAATTAAATGGTTATTAATTATTTTGTTTGATATCGATTAAGGGAAATAACGTCTACATTATTGAGAGATTCTTGACAATATGTCTAGTGTAGATCTGACTGGAAGTAACGCTGAACTCAACTAATTCAGTAACACCGGCGAAAGGCCGAAACAATCAAATATGTAGTCGACGCTGATATGTTGTTCTATAAAGATATTTAATACTCAAGAAGGGAATCGTCCGATGTCAATTATGTCGTACTCAAGTCTACTACTCTACAAGAAGCGTCTTCCTTTTAGCGTCACTTAGAGCGTTCCTCTTTTTTAAAGATCTGTCACGTCACTTGTCGCTAATTAAAACTTTCCCCTTATTCCCGAAACAAATAACTAATTCCTAATCATGTCATAACAATAGTCAAAACTAAGGAGTTTGCCCCCTCGGATAAGATTTTTTTAAAAGAATGTTTATATTTTGCTTGTTATTTATTATCACCGAATAAAATGAACAATGCATATTTGTAAAATGCAAACTTTTAAACATAACATCTATTTACCAACTTTATATTGTTAGAATAAATATTTCATCTGCAGTAGTATTATATAATCTCATTGATATTAATATTTATGTAACAGAAAGTTTCTTTGAAATGGGATAGATCTTGAGTTTTTTAATTTTTTGTTTATTTCTGTAGTTGTATTTTTAGCGGCTCCCGAAAGGGGAAAAGAGGCTATTAATTTTGTGTGGAATGTCTGTCCGTCTGTCCGTCCGTCCCGTTTAGATCTCGTAAACTAGAAAAGATAGTGAAAATCTGCCACTATAATATTTTAGACCATTTAAAGTTCTGATGCAACGACTACTTTTTTTCTTTTCTGAAAGCGAAAAATCTTATTTTAATTTTTTAAAATACTTATGCAAGCAATTTTTCAATAAAAATACACCACTTTTACAATTATTCACTATTAATAGTAACAAATACTGGTGGCTCCTTAGTAGGAAGGACCGTAATGCACCATATTTTTAACACATTTGTGAAAACGGTTTAGATTTGTGTCAAAAAGATATTTTTTTTACATTTGTATTGCTAAGTTAAGTAAGTTCTGGTATACTAACTACTAAATTTACAAAAAATTTAAAACAACAATTAATAAGTAGTTTTCATATTATCTCGTTAACTGCAGTAGCACGCTAAACTAAAGGAATTTTTTGTTTTCTTTTTTTTTCTTACGGAAATTTTTTTTTTGTTTTTTTTTTTTTAGAAATAAGACATTTTTTACAAAACAATAAGAGCAATTATATATTCAGTTAGGCCAGGTTCACATCTAACTTCACGTTCACTTTCACCTATCCTTTGGTCTGTGGACCGCTGGGGCACCATAGAAGATCCGTCAACCTTCTTTCTCCATTCTTCTCTGTCATTTGTATATGATAGAATTTCCTTCTGATGTTCTTTCTGAAAATATTGAAACCCGCCTTTTGACCTGCCTTGTAACCTTGTTATTTGGTTTATTTTTGTTTCCATTGATACAATGACTAGAAATAATTCTCTATTTAACTCTTAACGCCTAAGTACTGATGTGCCTTTTATGTTTGCACTTCGCGTCTAGATTTCGATTTATCACAAACACGCTCACATGCGTATGTATATATGTATGTGTGTGTGTGCGCGCGCAAGCGTACGTGCGTGCATGTGTGTGTGTGTGTGCGTGCGAGATGTAAAAATATTTTAAACAAAAATTTTTTTTTTTTCAGTTGTAAGATGATTAGATGTACATTCCTCTGCAAGGCTGGATGGTTTTTGTTTTGAAATAAATATACATAATATATAGAGAACTGGTGACATAATACATTTGTGGGCGGCCCCTGCCGGTCAGTTTCACTTACACATTAAATTTAACCAAAAAAAACAACAAAAAAAAAAAAACATTTACCTCTAAGTCTGTTTGGGTGACTACGAACTACATAGAAAATATGTACTCCTGTGTTATGCATTATGTATATTATTGTATATACTACCCGGATATGACCAGCCTCAGTTTGTGTATCACTGATCTAGTGAATGTGATGTAGATCTATTCCAAACGTGGCGAGATGTCACCTTAACACGTTTTAATTTTCACGTGAAAGTGAAAGAAGACTTTGGAAATGGAGTTTAACCCGTTTAACCGCCATTTTACAGATAATATAAAATCATTTGAAAATGGATTTACTCACTTTGCTACATAGTTTTGTCCTTCAATAAAAATAAATTTAAGTATTTTTTAAGGGTCTTTACATTGTGGGAGAGACATTGAACATACACTACGCTCTCCGCCGTGATAGAAGGAACATTCATGCTAAATTTGATCAAGATTGTCCTAACGCTTTTGATTTCTATTTGTATCATACAGACATACTCCATACATGGTGCTTTTATTTAGATAAGAAAATCACTCTTTATGAAAACAGCCATTAGCCATGGCACATACAAAACATATTCATACCATTACTATGTAAAAAAAAAAGGCAGAGCATTTTGCTTTATAACAAAATAAAATAAAATAAATACATACATGTTCCTATCGACAAAGCCTATCATTCAATCGGATTTTGAAAGCGCTTGTGGATTTTTGTGATCATAACAGAAAACATAAAACCGATTTTTGACTTTTCCTTAAAGGTACTGGTAAATAGAAATCGAAGTTTAAAAAAAAAGTAGATTTCTGATATTTTGTTTTTAGTTGTTGATGTGTTTGAAGTATTTTTAGTGTTTGGATTGATTAGATTGATTGGAGTGTTGGGATTAATTGTAGTGGTTGGAGTGATAAGGGTGCTTATTGTTGTTAAAGTGGTTATCGTTTTTGTAATTTTTGTAGTGGTTGGATTAATTGAAATAGTTGTAATGATTGGAGTGGTGGCGGGGTTGGAGTGGTTATAGTTATTAAAGGGGTTGGATTGATTGAAGTGCTTGTAATAGGTTAGAGTATTGCACTGGTTGGACTGGTTATATTGATTATAGTGGTCCTTGGGTTGACTATGTCCAATCAAATCTACGCTTCTACATGTGCTTTACTATTACATGACTAGCCTCATCTTCATGTAGTCACTCTAATATAACCATATATATATCCATTCTATTTTCAGTCACTCTAATATAACAATATATATCCATTCTGTTTTCAGTCCTATACCCATTGGAACAAACATCTCAGTGCGCTTGTGGTGTAGACCAATCTTACAACCAGAAAATAAATGGATTTACTTCAAAACCTTGTATCAAATTTTTGACATGTCACAACTTACATGCGTGATTGATTAATACATTTAATTTAATTCTGGAATCATTTCTGTTTTAATTTATTTCCTTGGAATACTCAAATTTTGTTTAGAAAAAAGGGATAATGTTTTAAATTCAACACTTTTTGACAAACTTAGATTTGGAGTTGTAGTTTTTTCTCGCGACATCGAAGGAATCGAGTGGACTTACAAAACTGTAATTAAAGGATCGAATTTCAATCTCTTTGTATTATGTTATATTATTTCTGTGTAATGCAAAATAGGATTAGAAACACATTCTACGAGCAGTGCTAAGAAATAAACATTAGAAAGAGATTTGTGTGTTATGTTCTGTGTTGGAATTTAAAGTTTCTATTGATGTGTGTTTTAAATAGAAAGTCGTGGTAGTTAGTGATCAGTTAAAACACTGAAACTGAAAGAGTCATTTGTCGACCTTTCGGAGTAAAGCATTAAGATACCGCGACCAGTCGTCCCTCGTGTTGTGACCAAAGGCTATCAGAGACAGCTGCGAGGTCTGCACCGTCTCCTTCTGCAATGTGATCTGATCACTCCGTCACATCTGGCAACCTCGGCCTCGCCTCCCGCTTTCTGCCCCTCGTCTCCGCCCTTGTCCAGCTCGTTTCCACCGGCCTCCACCATTCGAAACTCCACCATTAATAACAAGAAGAAACACCGCATCACCTGGAGCAGCGACCTCGGTGCTGACCCAGGTTCCGTTCTCGTCGACCCCCAGCTGAACAACAACAACACCACCATAACAACGACACCCTCACCGCCGCCGCCGCCCGCGCTGAGTTCCCCGGAAGAGGCCGGGGGAACTTCCCAGCATCCACCAGGAACCTTGGCCTCGGGAACGAAGAAGAAGGCGCTCGGGTCGGCTGCGTCGACGTCATCGCCCGCCAGGGGCGGTCTGAGCATGTCCTGCCCTAGTGGTCAGGCCTGCTCTATGGGAGATCGGCGCGGCCTGACTGTCAACAAGAGGGCGCCAGAAAAGTACGAGGAGGCCAGCGGGCGCCTGGAAGAGGACATCACTATCATCGAGGACCCAGTGCTCATAGTCCCAGTACAAGAGCCCGAACCTCGACCAACCACCAAAATTTCGCTGCCAACAGTCAAATCCAAAGTAGGCGTTGCTGGGGCAACCAAAAGGTAGGATACTTTCCTTTTCTAAATCAGTGGTTCCCAAAATAGAACCCATCAAGAGAACCCTAAATAAACAATGTTAATACATACATATTTTCTAATTAATCCCTTTCTATAACGTTAAAGCTTTTGTTTAGTATTAAAAGATTAACATCCAAATTTTCTTTCCATAAAGATTTAGGTTCTAAGTCATGGGTGAAATACTTTTTTTCACTCTTATTCACTGACCTGTACAAATCCTTGTGGTGTATCGTCGACATACACAAGGAATTGGAAACTTTTTTTAAGGAAATAAAATCCTCATTTCACACTCATTTCATTTCCAACTCGTTTTGACATTTTCATCTCCCCCACCCTTTCATAAAACTGTTTAGGAACCACTGCTTTTTATTTGTTGTATTTTATATGAAAACATTGTGCAAAGTAGTTTATTTTTGGTGATCACTGCACACACCTCTAAATACAAACACTGGTAAAGACAAATACAACTACATGTTAACATAAACACATCTAAATACAAACACCGAAAAAACAAATATCTTAATACAAACACAGGTAAACAGATTAAAAAAAAACATTGGGTAAACACAAACACATAAAAAACACAGGTAAACACAAACAGATTTCAATACAAACACAAGTCAATACAAATACATCTAACTACAAACACAGGTAAACCCAAACACATTAAATACAAACGCAGGTTAACACAACTGAATTTGATTATTTCCTACAGAGTTAAACACAAACCTATCTCTATACAAAGAAATTTTAGCGCGTACCACAGCCTAAGACACTTTAACACCTGTACATAAGAGTAGGCTATGTGTCTCTATCATTTCTTCATGATTCAATTTCTACCTATAGCACTCTGGTCTTGGCTATTTCCGAGTTTGTAAAACCATAATACATTTTTAGGTGACGTTTAAAACTGAAGATCATCATTTATACATGACCTTTGACCCTTGAATATTCTAAAATATCAACAATGGCCAATAATTACTTCACACATGTTATAATCATAAACATTGAACCAACTATGTCAATGTTTCCTCCTTACGTAAATGTACAAACAACTTTTCATGACGTGAAAGTTTCTTAGTTTTTCAATTAAGAACATAATTTTAAATTTACAGGAGTAATTATTTGATACTCTTAAGTATCCATACTATCGTCTTATTTATCACAGATAGTTATTACTATTACTTTATTTTGAGATGAACCTGTAGGATCAGTCTGGACTTTATAACTTTCTAACAGTCTCCAAAGTGTTTCGTAGGTTTGAAGTCGAGATCCCACCAGCACTCCCCTTTCCTTATGTTGTGCCGATAAATTTGGAAAAAAAAAAATAAACTATTGTTCGTCTCTTGGGGTAGGCGACTCTTTTTTATACGAAATTTAGCGTTTGTTAACTGTAACTACATATGAAGTTGGTCAAGAGCTAAACTATGAACATATTTTATGCCGCTGGTGCTAGATTACTTTTTACAAATCTGTCTGCCTGTCTGTCTGCCTGTCAGTCTGCCTGTCAGTATGCCTGTCTGTCTGCCTGTCTGTCTGTCTGCCTGTCTGGTAAAAATTTTGAACACATTTTTTCTCCCCCATCCACTTTCGGATCAATTTGAAACTTTGTAAAATTATTCATTTTCGAAGACGATACAGCAATCCAATGAATATTACTGACGTCATACATATCAATACTATTATATGACTTTGACCAATAAACAAGTCACTATTTCAGTGCAAGGAAATGTACTACAACTCTATTATGCATTCTATATCTATACATTCGGAATGCATTTGTTATAGATACGGGTCTATTTTAAGGATGATGAAAAACTATTCCCAAGGACATATTAAACAAAACTATCGTACATTTCAAAAAGTACCTCAGTTTTTTGTCAACTGTTTTCTCTGTTGAAATGTCTCTGGACCTAAAATACTTAGAAAGAGATGAACAAAACTGAACTTTCTGAATGTGAGATCACCAAGACATGGAGTTGTATGGACTCAAAGAGATCGAGCCTTCATTTCCGGTTTGAACTTGGTCTGCTTCATTTGAAACCCATCGTCTGATCAAAGTCACCTCTCAGAACTGTAAATTAACATTAATTGCACACATTAGGGGGTCAATATGACACGGACTCACGACTGAGATACTGGAGCAGGACACAAGAAGAATGACACACGAACGATCAATATGCGTGAGCAGAAAGTACTGCTATGAGACTTGATACAATAAAATACAAGCTACAACCTAGGAATCACAGACACATTATTTAGGTCCTCTGCCGGTGCTGGTGTAGGGCATGGGTTAAAGACGAGTTCTTTAAAAGTTAACAGCGTGAAAAAAACAAAGATATGTAAGTTTCCCTTCACATTTAAGTTAGTTACTTCCCCTTTCAGACCTTGCGATCTATAGGGCAAATGATATAAAGATCATACGTTTCTGTGGCACACACTTCAAGAGGTAGTCACGTGGTTAGCACAACATTCAACCGCTTTTTAATATTTCCCAATTAATGTCAGGTACCCATTAGACAAGAGCTGACTCAAAATCACCCAAAGATCCGGAAATAAAAATACCAGCTTTAAACAGGATTCGAACCCAGGATCCCCGGTCGGAAGGCCAAATGCTTTAACACTCAGCCACCGTTAGTTAGTTAAATGCCACCCTTCAATTATCTGGTATATTGAGCCTCAAAGTTTGTCAGATATGTCTCCTTAATGTCCTTTGAATCATGGCAAGTGAGTTGTGCTTGATGTTAACGCCAAAGAGGAAAAGATTGTGTCTCCAAGTATAAGTGTCTTTAAGAGTCGTTAATGTAGGAGTATGCAAAGCAGTGCATTAAATGACCTTGATTCACGTTAGAAATGAAGCTCATGTTCAAATCCTGCTTCCAGCAGCATACTTGGTTCAACCAAGGTACACCCTGACAATAGTCCGTAGCCCATACCCCACGGTGCTAACTACAATTTACATCACGGTGCTAAGTGCAATTTACATCACGGTGCTAAGTACAATTTACATCACGGTGCTAAGTACAACTTGCTTTATTGCCATCTTCTCAAATATTTAGGATTTGAAAACAAAATATTTCTTCTCCTTAGAGCCTACACGGTTTAAACACTGACATGTTTATTCATCCGAAACTAAAAGAATGTTGTAAGTTCCAGTCGATGGAGAATCTCAGCTAAAAAAAACAACACTAAATAACAATGGCAACGTGACACACACACTGAAACATATTTTAGGCTTCACAAACTTGAAGTTAATTGTTGACCATCTTTTTATTCTTCAGACCTGCGATTTTTGTTTTTTTGTTGTTGTTCATCTGAAGAGGAGAGAGGGGGGGGGGCAATGACGTCAACTTTCCAGGCTCAAGAAAATCCAGCCAATTATTGATTTCGTTCTCAAGTTTGATCCCATTGTCAGAAAAAATAAAAGAAAGTAGTTGAAATAATGTCACAGAAATGAGTTTGTCTTTCTAGAGGTGGATGCTTGTGTCCTGAAACCAGAGCGCGAGATTAGAGTCCTGCTGACGTTCTTCTACCGGAACAAGTTTTCAGTTACAACACATTTTGATTCTTCTTTTATTTAGGACACGTTGCAAGTTGTTAAGCAATCCAACACTGGGATAGAAGAGGGATAGAATGAACGGGATGCGAAGCTGAGAGGCTAATACCGCTGGGTTACTTATCAGGAGGGCTTAAGTTCGAATCCCTACTCTTGATAAGTAGTTTGAGTGCTTTAGCAGTACGGAAACCTTCTCCTGGGTACTCCCTTCCCCCTCTGGTCAACAAAAGAGATTGGACCATAGCAAACTGAGAATGCCATAAGCATAAAAATTGTACCATTTGAAAAAAAAAAACAACTTTAAAAAAAGTTATAATGGAAAGAACCGCACAATTAATACCATATCTCTTAATATTGCAAGATTAATTGTTTTATATAAATATAATCAACAAATTACATCTAATTTATTAAATAATTGGTAATTTTTTTATTGATTCATATGTTGTCATCGACAATAAGATACATACATACATACATACATACATACATACATACGTTCATACATACATACATACATACATACACACATACATATATAAATACATACATCCATAGATCGATAATTTGATTGATTGATGGATTGATATATATGCCTTTTTTTGGATCACAGTAAGACTTTCGTAATATTAATACAATTATCATTCTTCATAACTCGGCAGAGGGCATGCATGTTTTAATGTTCAGATATAACGGGGCCCTCTTCCAAAACGTAACCAAACAAAAAGAACCAACAGACTGGAAGCCATATTCAAGGAAAAGACACAAGTGTGCAGAACTAATGAAAGATGTACTCATTGATTGATAGCGTTTAGCACGGAGCTTTGACTTGAGTGTTTTTTCTTGATGAGGTCAGCACCTGGGCTTGACCACGCTGAACTGACCATAGTCTGCTGTCATGATTTGTTGCGGGTCGCGTTGGTCCAAACATTTTAGTTTGATTATTGCTCATCAATTAAGTGGAGTTCTTCATAAACATAAATGAGTGTAGTATGGCCTCCTTCAGTGGCGAAGCGACTATGGATCATAGAGGTGAATGCCTGGTCAGCTGTGGTTGGATTGATGTCGACTACAAATCAGTTCCCCCCTTTCCACACTGCCAATGTATCCCCAAAAGTAGCTTCATGTGCCAATACAGTTTGTCATCAGCGGCGTCGCAGACTACGCTACGATATAGCACAGAGTGCTGCAAACTGTCAAAGGTCTTCGGCTTCTGAATTTTCATCAGGGTTAACTTTTGAAGTCTTTCCCATGATTGGATACAGCTGTAAGGCAGCAGAGGTTGCTTCTCCTAGGTGGGTAGCCATCAAATAGCTAACGAGGCCCTCCAAGGCTCACTGGTATTGGCGCCAGTTACTCACCTTCGCCCCTTCTACTGTTAGTGAAAACAGTTCCGCCTGACTCAATATCTGAGCCACACGTTTTTCCAGGAGTTGTCAGAAGCTATTTGAGACATATGCCATTAGGAAGCATTTTATAGGTAGTGGAGTGCTAATATTATTACCACTTCCGGTAATGACAACCTTGCGAAACCTAAATGGGTGTACACGTCTTTAAAATATATCTTAATCCAAATTGTCCCATCTTATTGGCAACTGTCCTAGTAAATATGTCCTATAACTCACTACACTGTGGCCAGTGATGTTAGCTCCTCACAGCGACTCCCATCTCCAAAGTAGACATAGATTTGATTCAAAGAACACACACACAGATTTAAATTTAATCTCAAACCTTTTTTTTTTATTCAGCACAAAACAAACTCTTATTTGTTGTTCACTAATATAAACAGGTTTTTAATAACAGTCAAGTGAGATACAATCTACATACTGAAACAGAATATCTGAACAAATGTTTAATCATCTCTCGACTCACTGAAATGTAGCCTACTGGCTATCGTCATGTAGTCGCTACACGTGTCTCGTGTTTCATTAGACATCACTTCTTGCTCAAAAATTGAAAACCACAAATAGTATACTGTCTTTTAACAGTTTATTGCCTCTATTACAAATATATATGTTTCCACTTTTTAATGAGTTTTGAATTTTAGGATGGAATTTTTGTTATTTCTTTGTCTCTCCAATTTCTATTTTACGTTCATTTCCAGTTTTCTCCATTTGTATTTTACTCTATTTCTATTTTACTCTATTTCTATTTTACTCTATTTCTATTTTACTCTATTTCTATTTCATTTTAATTTTACTCTATTTCTATTTCACTTTTATTTTACTCTATTTCTATTTCATTTTAATTTTACTCTATTTCTATTTCATTTTTATTTTACTCTATTTCTATTTTACTTACATTTCTACTCCCCCCCCCCCCCCCATCTCAATTTACTTTCAAAAATCGATCTAGACATGTTTGTATTTCATGTACTGACTGTGTTCTACGTACTTATTGTTTATCACACTGTTGGATATATTAAACAAACTTAGTTCCTGGAAATACCATATCCCGAAAGTTGAGTCATTCTGTTAGGCACACCTAGTCAAATGATACTATGTAGACCCATGCAAATTTGTTTTTTCAATTTAGTTTTTTGATTCTTATTCACTTCTATAGATGCTCAATATCGCAATCTGGATTCATTCGATACCAGACTCACACACACACAATTGTATTTGTCTCTGTCTGTCCGTGTTACATCAGTCTCTCTCTCTCTCACACACACACACAAACCATTCCGAAGTTATACGTCCATTATGTCTTACTCTTCCTTCTTTCTCTCCGCCTCTTATCACTGCCCCCCCCCCTCGCTCACTATTTCTCTCTTTCTCTGTCTCCAGAAATCCTATTATCTCTTTCATTACTAATCTAATCATTCAACAGCCCTTTCGTTCCTCGGGCACCCTCGACGCCATTTCTTTTGCGTCCAACTCTCCCCCTCTCCTCAGTCCTGCTGCTTCCCTAACCAACGAGTCCCTTAAAACTAGTCCTGTAGTATTGAGAGCTAGTCGTTCAATGTACCTCCCAGGGAGCACGCTGTCAAGAGCAGCACCAGAACAAATATTCGTCCTGGCAATGGCAAGGAATGGAAGGTCTGCCTCTTTATGAGTGGAGCGCTTTGGCTCCGCGCATCGTCATAGCACCCATCTCGTTGCTAGTCAATAGTTAGATCTTGGAGTCTCTACAAATTTCAATCTGTGGTCAAGTTAATGCCATTTAGACAGCGTATACGTTAGTAAATCTTCAAGAAACTCATAACTGCAATTAAAGTGGTCGGGGGGCAGCTCGCCAAATTGCTACTGAAGCTATTTTTATTCTAGCTTGGCCTGAAAGTTCCTCTAGCAATCTATACGGATTTGTGTGTGTGTGTGTGTGTGTGTGTGTGTACGTATAGAAAATAAAGACATTAGCGTGTCGATACAGCATGTTTTGTCGGGTAATTGTTTTGAAAGTATCTACGTCACTAGAATCCCATGGAAATGTCTGTTCAAAACGTAAAAGATTTACATTTTTGTCTACAAAAAATGTCGATGGCACCCACCCCACCATTTGCAACCGATTTACCACTGTGTCTATGTCTTGAAAATTTTAATTAGTAGATTTAGTACACCTGTGTCGTCTGCTATACTAGCCGTCAGTTAACCATTGGACACGTCTGCTCTGTGTCCTGATACATCAAGAAACGTCTTACCACGCAAGGATAACGTCCCGGCGTAGAGTCTGAGAGGTAGAAAGAGGAGGGGAAATATAATTGGCTATCGTAATGCTGCTATTAGTCCTTTCCGGTGACATTTCATGGCTGCCATTTAGCACTTTGTGCTAACAAAAGACGGATCCCAGCACAAGTGCTAACTTTCCCATACACAAGATGATGGCGGGACTAGGAAACATGTCTGTGGTGAAAAAAAAAATCTGTTTTATCTATCTATCTATCTATCTATCTATCTATCTATCTATCTATCTATCTATCTATCTATCTATCTATCTATCTATCTATTTATCTATCTATCTACTATCTATCTATCTATCTATCTATTTATCTATCTATCTATCTATCTATCTATTTATCTATCTATCTATCTATCTATCTATCTATCTATCTATCTATCTATCTATCTATCTATCTGTCTATCAATCTGTCTATCAATCTATCTATCTATCTATCTATCTAATCTATCTATCAATCTATCTATCAATCTATCTATCTATCTATCTATCTATCTAATCTATCTATCTATCTAATCTATTTATGTATGTATGTATGTATGTATGTATGTATGTATGTATGTATGTATGTATGTATGTATGTATGTATGTATGTATCTATCTATCTATCTATCTATCTATCTATCTATCTATCTATCTATCTGTCTATCAATCTGTCTATCAATCTATCTATCTATCTATCTATCTATCTATCTATCTAATCTATCTATCAATCTATCTATCAATCTATCTATCAATCTATCTATCTATCTATCTATCTATCTATCTATCTATCTATCTAATCTATCTATCTATCTAATCTATTTATGTATGTATGTATGTATGTATGTATGTATGTATGTATGTATGTATGTATGTATGTATCTATCTATCTATCTATCTATCTATCTATCTATCTATCTATCTATCTATAATATGTAACTAACCAACATAAATATCCATTCTAATACCAAGAAAACCTCGGCTTTATCTATATATTTATTTATATCTGTTTAGAACAATTTTTTATCTGTATTTTGTTCTTCCAACTCTCTCTGTCTATCTATCTATCTATAGCCATGTCGTTATATACATATATACATATCTATAGCAAGGTAATATATCTAGCCTATCTATATGGATTCCAAAATATAATAAATATCTTTCAGCCTTTTTCTTTATCTATGTGTCCGTCGCTCTTTCCTTTTATCAATCTCTCTCTTTCTCTCATTTTTTTGCCTCATTCTATTTCGTCCTCTGTCTATCTCTCTTTCTTTCACTCTCTGTCTCTCTATTTCCATAAAGATGTAACTGACCTATACAGGTCACTGAAATCATATTTATTTTGGTGTATTGATTTCTAGAGGGCGTTGGTAATAGCACGCTTGTCCTCAAAGTTGCTCTTAAAAAGTAGATCACTCCGAGAAAATAAATAGTTCTATCGTAGATAGATTAAATAGATAGATAGGTAGATAGATAGATAGATTGATTTATAGATAGATAGATAGATAGATAGATAGATAGATAGTGTCATAACAAAGTCACAAAGATATAACAACAAAGTCACAAAGACAAAGTCATAGAGACTACCCAGTTTCAAGTGTTTTCGAGTCTAGATAAATGATACTTCTCTATATTAGTCTGTGATTCCACCAAAGAAAAAGAAAAAGAAAACAATACACTTAATGTAGAAAGCTGGTAAGAAAAAAACCCAGAAAACCCAGAGGACTCAGGTCATGGTACATTACTACCAATAGCCATATTTTCTCAACTCCCTAGAGATATTTTATTTTTATAGCTTAGAAAGAAATGAGCTTCTTGAGTCATTTAAGACAAAAGAGAGAAAACAGAGAGCCAATGGGATGAGGATAATTGATCAGTTCTGGGTAAATTTAATAAGTGAATTGTAAACATATCTTAATGTTACAGTGAATAGACATAAGAACATATTAATGAAGCTTTTGATTAGTTAATGGCATAATTAATGGCTTAGTTAATTAGGAGATTAGTTGATTGTGCTGGTCTAGTTGGAATGTAATATGTTCACAAATCACTTGTTGCATGAGTGCTAAATATTTTAGAGGTATAAATTTAAGGGAGGCAACTCAACAAGGAGATTTATAGGACACCACAAACATAGATCATAACTTTCAGTCTTAAATAAAGCTATTCATGATCCCTTCATATAGATTCAAACAGTAATCGTCTTATATAAAGCAAATATTCGTCTCTGGTCTAGTTCCTAACAGTGCAAAACCTAGAGCGCACCCTTTGCACTAACTTTAATGACGCGTAAACTTTACAACAGTTTCAAGTCTAACTTTGTGTCACTTATTTTTGTGTGTGTTATTTCATTAATCTATCAATTGGAAATATTTCATTGACCTTATCATTTATATTTACATTTGTGAAACATAAGATGTTAAGTATACATTAAAGAAAGAAATACTAAAACTAAAGAAATACTTTTTTTTTTTTTGCATTGCGAATTACAAAATTAATTATCAGAACATTCGTCAGTTTCTCTGCTGCTGCTGTTTGGCTAAAACAAAGTCATTGAAATGTTTGCAAATACAATTTTTAGAGAGTTGACAATGGCTGTGTGGTCGTCTGACATTAGCCTTGAATGAACCACACGAAGGCCTGCTGTGGATTGAGCTTTAGAAAAAGTATAAATAATCAATTCAATATTTCTACACATTGAGTGAGCACGATGAAGAGTTATTGATATTATCAAGTGCCCTAGTTGATTGTGTGACTCAGAAGGTACAGTTTATTTCCCAAACAGTCTCTTCTGACCCATTCTTTTCTGCCCCATTGTCTTCTGCCTCATTCTCTTCTGCCCCATTCTCTTCTGCCCCATTCTCTTCTGTCCCATTCTCTTCTGTCCCATTCTTCTCTGCCCCAGTCTATTCTTTCCCGGTCATTGTGTCATAGTCTATTGTGACCAAGTAGCATATGTGTAACTTGCTATGCTCCAGTCCCGATGTCCTCCAGTCTGTTGTTATCCAGTCTGTTATTTTACAGTCTGTTGTTATCCAGTCTGTTATTATCCAGTCTGTTATTATCCAGTCTGTTGTTATCCAGTCTGTTATTATCCAGTCTGTTGTTATCCAGTCTGTTGTTATCCAGTCAGTTATTATCCAGTCTGTTGTTATCCAGTCTGTTGACCTCCAATCTGTTGTTATCCAATCTGTTGTTATCCAATCTGTTGTTATCCAGTCTGTTATTATCCAGTCTGTTCTTATCCAGTCTGTTATTGTCCAGTCTGTTGTTATCCAGTATGTTGTCCTCCAGTCTGTTGTTATCCAGTCTGTTGTCCTCCAGTCTGTTGTTATCCAATCTGTTGTTATCCAATCTGTTGTTATCCAGTCTGTTCTTATCCAGTCTGTTATTATCCAGTCTGTTGTTATCCAGTCTGTTGTCCTCCAGTCTGTTGTTATCCAGTCTGTTGTCCTCCAGTCTGTTGTTATCCAGTCTGTTGTTATCCAATCTGTTGTTATCCAGTCTGTTGTTATCCAGTCTGTTATTATCCAGTCTGTTGTTATCCAGTCTGTTGTCCTCCAGTCTGTTGTTATCCAGTCTGTTGTCCTCCAGTCTGTTGTTATCCAGTCTGTTGTTATCCAATCTGTTGTTATCCAGTCTGTTGTTATCCAGTCTGTTGTTATCCAGTCTGTTGTTATCCAATCTGTTGTTATCCAGTCTGTTGTTACCCAATCTGTTGTTATCCAATCTGTTGTTATCCAGTCTGTTGTTATCCAGTCAGTTGTTATCCAGTCTGTTGTTATCACGTCTGTTGTGTGCTAATTAAAATAATTCCTCTTCCGCCTAATTTGAAGATTCACAACTAAATGAGTTAATAAGACAATAAACCAGGGCAGAGAACTTTTATTCTATCCATTAGTTTTGTGAATTTGGAAGAAAAGAAATCGATTTGGTTTTGTTAATCAATAGGATAGAAGAGTTTAGTGGCTCGATTTAGCTGGGTTTTTTTTTCTCTAACATTTGTAATTGAAAAAAAAATATTTATAAATGATGTTAGCACTTGGACATTGTTGAATCTCACAAATAAAAGTGTCAGAGGGACTGCTGAGGGGCGTATCAAATAAAAGTGTCAAGATAATGAGAGAGATTATTTGTAATTTTATATGTTAAAGTTAAACTATGAGTTACGTAATACATTAGACTCAGCTAAAGGCTGTAGATCAAACCTTGCAAATGTGTGTACACAGACATGAACATACTCACAAAGATCAACTGAAAATAGTGCTATTACCTCTTCCCAGCTTTTGACCACGGGTTTAGGTCTTCTAAAAAAGTTCTGTAAAACCAATACAGTAACACCTATACAGAAACGGCAAACTTAAACGTATAGTATGTTTATTAAACTAGTATGAAGCTGAAATCAAAAAGGCTCAAGTATAAAATGACCTATTTTTAAAATGTCAAACGTATAAAGGGATTAAAATATGACATAGCCAAAATATAAAATAACAATATAAAAAAAGACCAAAGTATAAAATGACCAAAATACAAAATGACCAAAGTATAAAATACCAAAGTATAAAATGACCAAAGTATAAAATAGCAAAGTATAAAATGACCAAAGTATAAAATACCAAAGTATAAAATGACTAAAGTATAAAATACCAAAGTATAAAATGACTAAAGTATAAAATACCAAAGTATAAAATGACCAAAGTATAAAATACCAAAGTATTAAATGACCAAAGTGTAAAATACCAAAGTATAAAATGACCAAAGTATAAAATGGCCAGTATAAAATCCCATAGCATAAAATGACTAAAGTACAAAATGACCAAAATATAAAATGGACACAGCATGCAATGGCTTAAGTATAAAATGAAAAAAAAGTATAAAATGATTAAGAACGAATTCCTAAGTATAAACTCACTAAGAACCTATTATTTTTAGTGTAAAATGACTAAGAACTAATTCTGAAAGTGTAAAAATGACTACGAACAATTGCTCCAACAATAAAATAACCAAGAACCTAACATTTAATATTCAATAAAAGATGTAACACTAACTACAAGAATACTAAATCCGACATCTTCTATTTCAAACTGGTCGTTAAGACAAAAACAAAACACGGCAGAAAATTCTTTCCAATTGAAATGTCTGTAGTCTGATATTCCATTTCTCTTATCATGCGGAAGACGTCGGAAACGTTCTAAAGCCCGAGGGGAGAAATGGAAAAGGTTGTCTATGGTGCATCAGCCAATATGATGAGACGTCTTGACCATCTCACAAGTCTTGCGTTGAGACTTCAGTATTGAGAGCTTTGTCAGAAGATAAAAATGGGGTCCAATAGACATTCTTATACTCAGAAATAGGTCTATGTGTAGTCACTCAATATACTTCTCTGTCGTGTGTCCTCACTCAATGAAAAACTCTTGTCATGTGTCTGTGTGTCGTCACTCAATTAACTTCTCTGTCGTGTGTCTGTGTGTCGTCACTCAATTAACTTCTCTATCGTGTGTCTGTGTGTCATTACTCAATTAACTTCTCTGTCGTGTGTCTGTGTGTCGTCACTCAATGAACTTCTCTGTTGTTTGTCTGTGTGTCGTCACTCAATTAACTTCTCTGTCATGTGTCTGTGTGTTGTCACTCAATGAACAACTCTTGTCATGTGTCTGTGTGTCGTCACTCAATGAAAAACTCTTGTCATGTGTCTGTGTGTCGTCACTCAATTAACTTCTCTGTCGTGTGTCTGTGTGTAGTTTTTCTAAGAACTAATTTTGGCATGTGTCTGTTCATTTTATGCAATGTTGTAGCTGTTTTTAATAGAAAAAAAGTGTCCTTGTAATTACAAAAATATTTTCAATAATGATCAATAAACGTGACTTTATTTTAGTTTTTCTTGAGATGTCTTTTGTGAATACCAGCTTCTAGAAGTTTCTCTAGTCCTGACCTTGACATTTCTTAATACTTGAATCTAGCAGGTTATAACTGAAAGGACAACAGTCAAACAGACCCAAGATCATAACCATTCAGATTATAACCAGACAATAGACCAAGCCGAGTCTTAGAACAGAGTGAATTAGATCTAAACTCTTCATTTGTCATCACGTAAATATATCAGTAGAAAACCTGGCTGTATGAAAGATATCAGTAGAACACCAGGCTGTATAAAAGATATCAGTAGAACACCTGGCTGTATGAAAGATATCAGTAGAACACCATGCTGTATGAAAGATATAAGTAGTACACCTAGCTGTATGAAAGATATCAGTAGAACACCTGGCTGTATGAAAGATATCAGTAGAACACCAGGCTGTATAAAAGATATCAGCAGAACACCGGGCTGTATGAAAGATATCAGTAGAACACCTAGCTGTATGAAAGATATCAGCAGAACACAGGGCTGTATGAAAGATATAAGTAGAACACCTAGCTGTATGAAAGATATCAGTAGAACACCTGGCTGTATGAAAGATATCAGCAGAAAACCGGGCTGTATGAAAGATATAAGTAGAACACCTAGCTGTATGAAAGATATCAGTAGAACACCTGGCTGTATGAAAGATATCAGCAGAACACCGGGCTGTATGAAAGATATAAGTAGAACACCTAGCTGTATGAAAGATATCAGTAGAACACCTGGCTGTATGAAAGATATCAGTAGAAAACCAGGCTGTATGAAAGATATCAGTAGAACACCTAGCTGTATGAAAGATATCAGTAGAACACCTAGCTGTATGAAAGATATCAGTAGAACACCTAGCTGTATAAAAGATATTAGTAGAACACCGGGCTGTATGAAAGATATCAGTAGAACACCTGGCTGTATGAAAGATATCAGTAGAACACATGGCTGTATAAAAAAATATCAGTAGAACCCCTAGCTGTATAAAAGATATCAGTAGAACACCGGGCTGTATGAAAGATATTAGTAGAACACCGGGCTGTATGAAAGATATCATTAGAACACCTAGCTGTATAAAAGATATCAGTAGAACAACTGGCTGTATGAAAGATATTAGTAGAACACCTGGCTGTATGAAAGATATCAGTAGAACACCGGGCTGTATGAAAGATATTAGTAGAACAACTGGCTGTATGAAAAATATCAGTAGAACACCTGGCTGTATGAAAGATATCAGTAGAACACCTGGCTGTATGAAAGATATCAGTAGAATACCAGGCTGTATGAAAGATATCAGTAGAAAAACTGGCTGTATGAAAGATATCAGTAGAACACATGGCTGTATAAAAAATATCAGTAGAACCCCTAGCTGTATAAAAGATATCAGTAGAACACCGGGCTGTATGAAAGATATTAGTAGAACACCGGGCTGTATGAAAGATATCATTAGAACACCTAGCTGTATAAAAGATATCAGTAGAACAACTGGCTGTATGAAAGATATCAGTAGAACAACTGGCTGTATGAAAGATATTAGTAGAACACCGGGCTGTATGAAAGATATCAGTAGAACACCGGGCTAAATAAAAGATATCAGTAGAACACCTGGCTGTATGAAAGATATCAGTAGAACACCTTGCTGTATAAAATATATCAGTAGAACACTGGGCTGTATGAAAGATATCAGCAGAACACCTGGCTGTATGAAAGATATCAGTAGAACACCTGGCTGTATGAAAGATATCAGTAGAAAAACTGGCTGTATGAAAGATATCAGTAGAACACATGGCTGTATAAAAAATATCAGTAGAATTCCTGGCTGTATGAAAGATATTAGTAGAACACCGGGCTGTATGAAAGATATCAGTAGAACACCGGGCTAAATAAAAGATATCAGTAGAACACCTGGCTGTATGAAAGATATCAGTAGAACACCTGGCTGTATGAAAGATATTAGTAGAACACCGGGCTGTATGAAAGATATCAGTAGAACACCGAGCTAAATAAAAGATATCAGTAGAACACCTGGCTGTATGAAAGATATCAGTAGAACACCAGGCTGTATGAAAGATATAAGCAGAACACCTGGCTGTATGAAAGATATCAGTATAACACCAGGTTGTATAAAAGATATCAGTAGAATACCAGACTGTATGAAAGATATCAGTAGAACACCTAGCTGTATGAAAGATATTAGTAGAACACCTGGCTGTATGAAAGATATCAGTAGAACACCAGGCTGTATAAAAGATATCAGCAGAACACCTGGCTGTATGAAAGGTATCAGTAGAACACCAGGCTGTAAAAAGATATCAGTAGAACACCAGGCTGTATGAAAGATATCAGTAGAACACCAGGCTGTATGAAAGGTATCAGTAGAACACCAGGCTGTATAAAAGATATCAGTAGAATACCAGGCTGTATGAAAGATATCAGTAGAACACCTGGCTGTATAAAAGATATCAGTAGAACACCAGGCTGTATGAAAGATATCAGTAGAACACCAGGCTGTATGAAAGATATCAGTAGAACACCAGGCTGTATGAAAGGTATCAGTAGAACACCAGGCTGTATAAAAGATATCAGTAGAATACCAGGCTGTATGAAAGATATCAGTAGAACACCTGGCTGTATAAAAGATATCAGTAGAACATCTGGCTGTATGAAAGATATCAGTAGAACAGCTGGCTGTATGAAAGATATCAGCAGAAAACCTGGCTGTATGAAAGATATCAGTAGAACACCGGGCTGTATGAAAGATATCAGTAGAACACCTGGCTGTATAAAAGATATCAGTAGAACACCTGGCTGTATGAAAGATATTAGTAGAACACCTGGCTGTATGAAAGATATCAGCAGAAAACCTGGCTGTATGAAAGATATCAGTAGAACACCGGGCTGTATGAAAGATATCAGTAGAACTCCTGGCTGTATGAAAGATATCAGTAGAACAGCTGGCTGTTTGAAAGATATCAGTAGAACACAAGGCTGTATGAAAGATATCAGTAGAACACATGGCTGTATAAAAAATATCAGTAGAACCCCTGGCTGTATGAAAGATATTAGTAGAACACCGGGCTGTATGAAAGATATCAGTAGAACACCGGGCTAAATAAAAGATATCAGTAGAACACCTGGCTGTATGAAAGATATCAGTAGAACACCTGGCTGTATGAAAGATATTAGTAGAACACCGGGCTGTATGAAAGATATCAGTAGAACACCGAGCTAAATAAAAGATATCAGTAGAACACCTGGCTGTATGAAAGATATCAGTAGAACACCAGGCTGTATGAAAGATATAAGCAGAACACCTGGCTGTATGAAAGATATCAGTATAACACCAGGTTGTATAAAAGATATCAGTAGAATACCAGACTGTATGAAAGATATCAGTAGAACACCTAGCTGTATGAAAGATATTAGTAGAACACCTGGCTGTATGAAAGATATCAGTAGAACACCAGGCTGTATAAAAGATATCAGCAGAACACCTGGCTGTATGAAAGGTATCAGTAGAACACCAGGCTGTAAAAAGATATCAGTAGAACACCAGGCTGTATGAAAGATATCAGTAGAACACCAGGCTGTATGAAAGGTATCAGTAGAACACCAGGCTGTATAAAAGATATCAGTAGAATACCAGGCTGTATGAAAGATATCAGTAGAACACCTGGCTGTATAAAAGATATCAGTAGAACACCAGGCTGTATGAAAGATATCAGTAGAACACCAGGCTGTATGAAAGATATCAGTAGAACACCAGGCTGTATGAAAGGTATCAGTAGAACACCAGGCTGTATAAAAGATATCAGTAGAATACCAGGCTGTATGAAAGATATCAGTAGAACACCTGGCTGTATAAAAGATATCAGTAGAACATCTGGCTGTATGAAAGATATCAGTAGAACAGCTGGCTGTATGAAAGATATCAGCAGAAAACCTGGCTGTATGAAAGATATCAGTAGAACACCGGGCTGTATGAAAGATATCAGTAGAACACCTGGCTGTATAAAAGATATCAGTAGAACACCTGGCTGTATGAAAGATATTAGTAGAACACCTGGCTGTATGAAAGATATCAGCAGAAAACCTGGCTGTATGAAAGATATCAGTAGAACACCGGGCTGTATGAAAGATATCAGTAGAACTCCTGGCTGTATGAAAGATATCAGTAGAACAGCTGGCTGTTTGAAAGATATCAGTAGAACACAAGGCTGTATGAAAGATATCAGTAGGACATCTGGCTGTATGAAAGATATCAGTAGAACACCAGGCTGTATAAAAGATATCAGTAGAACACCTGGCTGTATGAAAGATATCAGTAGAACACCTGGCTGTATGAAAGATATCAGTAGAACACCTGGATGTATGAAAGATATAAGTAGAACACCGGGCTGTATGAAAGATATCAGTAGAACACCAGGCTGTATGAAAGATATCAGTAGAACACCTGGCTGTATGAAAGATATCAGTAGAACACCGAGCTAAATAAAAGATATCAGTAGAACACCTGGCTGTATAAAAGATATCAGTAGGACACCTGGCTGTATGAAAGATATAAGTATAACACCTGGCTGTATGAAAGATATCAGTAGAACACCGGGCTGTATGAAAGATATCAGTAGAACACCAGGCTGTATGAAAGATATCAGTAGAACACATGGCTGTATAAAAAATATCAGTAGAACCCCTAGCTGTATAAAAGATATCAGTAGAACAGCTGGCTGTATGAAAGATATTAGTAGAACACCGGGCTGTATGAAAGATATCAGTATAACACCAGGTTGTATAGAAGATATCAGTAGAATACCAGACTGTATGAAAGATATTAGTAGAACACCTAGCTATATGAAAGATATTAGTAGAACACAGGGCTGTATGAAAGATATCAGTAGAACACCTTGCTGTATAAAAGATATCAGTAGAACACCTTGCTGTATAAAAGATATCAGTAGAACACCTGGCTGTATGAAAGATATCAGTAGAACAGCTGGCTGTATGAAAGATATCAGTAGAACACCTGGCTGTATGAAAGATATCAGTAGAAAACCTGGCTGTATAAAAGATATCAGTAGAACACCAGGCTGTATGATAGATATCAGCAGAACACCTTGCTGTATGAAAGATATCAGTAAAACTCCTGGCTGTATGAAAGATATCAGTATAACACCTGGCTGTATGAAAGATATCAGTAGAACACCAGGCTGTATAAAAGATATCAGCAGAACACCTGGCTGTATGAAAGGTATCAGTAGAACACCAGGCTGTAAAAAAAATATCAGTAGAATACCAGGCTGTATGAAAGATATCAGTAGAACACCTGGCTGTATGAAATATATCAGTAGAACACCAGGCTGTATAAAAGATATCAGCAGAACACCTGGCTGTATGAAAGGTATCAGTAGAACACCAGGTTGTAAAAAAAAATATCAGTAGAATACCAGGCTGTATGAAAGATATCAGTAGAATACCTGGATGTATCCCACAGTTATTACACGTCATTAAATAGACATATTCTATTTAATAAGGAAAAAATAGGCTGTAAAGAAATCAACGGGCGTAACCGGTGGTTCATGCTAGTATCAATATAGATTTAAACATGTATACGTCATAAACGTGAAAAGATTTATCAGAGAAGTTGTTTTAAAACCTAAACTTGAAAACAAATGTTAGTGTATAATCTAATTCCTCCAACTCCAATTAGTAGATTTACATTTCTAAAAACTCAGTCTTCTCTCCCTTTTTTCTCTTCTGAGTTTTTTTCCTCGCTCTCTTTTCTCTCTCTCTTCTCTCTCTCTCTCTCTCTCTCTTCTATTTTTTTTTTGTCTTTTCAGGTATTTCTTTATTCACTTTTTCTTTTGTTTCTTTATCATTTCATTTGCTTTTGTATTCATCCTTTACTGTCTCTCTCTCTCTTATTCTCTTAAATCTCTCCAATTAAATTTAACGTTGTTACTTTTTTTTCTCCTCTATATCTACATTTCTTATCGCTTTTATTTCGGTAACACATGAATTTATATTTTATATTCTCTAGCACTTACCCCTCTCTCCATTTTTCTCCCCTGTTCTCTCTCACTCTCTCTCTCTCACTCACTCTCTCTCTCTCTCAGTCTCAGCTTTTCTATCTGATCTTTTCTGTCTGCTTCACTTTTGTTTTTAATCAAACTCGTTTCACCGGGAGGAGGTGGGGGGCGCCATTGAGTTAGGGCGCTAGGAGGAATCAATAACCTATAAGAAAACGTATGCATTGGCAAGGCTAATGGATGGCTCCATTTGAGGCTTTGAATGGATGGCTCCGTTTGAGGCTTTGGATAGGATAGAACTTTGCCCTTAAACTCCCACGTCTATTGAATCATTCGTACAGCCACAACACAACAGTTAGTAGTAGACAATAAGACATGTATGACCAGCCACAACACAACAGTTAGTAGTAGACAATAAGACATGTATGACCAGCCACAACACAACAGTTAGTAGTAGACAATAAGTTGTCCATCTCTGTATTTTTTGTCTAAATGTCTACACATGTCAGCTTCCACATGTCCAGCTGTTCTGTTTGCTCTAGCACTGCTTCTAGTTAGCAGCTAACTCGGACACATCTCAATGTACTCTATGGAAAACGATACGGAGATAGTACAAAGTGACTCCAACTCTGAAGCCATAATTAGCTCAACTAATGAATAGCAGTGTAAATAGATTTAGCTTCTAAAAATATTTTACTGTCCATTTCAATTTTGACACAGTGCGTCGCTCTTCTACAGTATGTGACTTCCGGTTGTCCCCTACGCTCGATGGTATTGAACCAGTAGGAACCCTACCCTACCGCCTCCTCTCTGTACTCCACCAAACCTTTCACTTTTGTCAAGGAAACCGGCAAGATGACCAACTGACCTTTTCTTTGCTTCACACAACTAATCAAATGTATAGTCGTCTAGAGTCCACCCCTCTTTCCCAATGCCATGACTTTTTCAGCCCCCCCTCCTCCCGACCCTCTTGCACCTCCCCCTCCCCTTCCACTATTTCCCCTCTAGAGGAGGTAAAGCGAATCCAGAGAGGGGACGAATTTCAGTCAATTGTCTTCATACCGTGCCAAGCGTTTGAGTGTGTGTGTGGGGGGGGGGGATGACGTTCCTTGGACCGTTTTTACTTTCAATCAATGTTAAGATACTTTTTTTCTAAAACGCTTTCTTTCCCCTCTAGGCCACTGACACCGCCAGTAGTTCACAATGTTAGCTCTCGCTAAAGAGCTCAGTTTTTGTGGGGTTTTGGGGGCCAGAGAATATAGTCGAGTAATATTTGGGACTTGCAAGTTATTTGTATTTTATTGGAGATGGTCTTCCCTTCCTTTTTAAAAGTCTGTAATAACTAGATGTAGACTTATATCTTTGTCACGTTTGGCCGACATTAACTGTCATCTTTACTGCTACAGAAGTGCGCTATAAGGATAACTTTGATAGAGCAATAGTTCACCTTGTAAATGTATTTTAATAGAGCAATAGTTCACCTTGTAAATGTATTTTAATAGAGCAATAGTTCAGCTTGTAAATGTATTTTAAAAATGTGTATATTTTAATATTTTTTCTATATTATTTGTAAGTAACTCTTCTTGCTAATATTGTAAACACAAGGGCCCTGATTTATTCATTAATTAGTTCTATTTATCCAACTTGCTGTGTATAAGAAAGTACGAAAATTGAACCTGTTAATATTTACCGTATGCCTAGGACAACTAAGCATATTTCATAATCGAAGCCGCAGTAGTTCAAGTCACAGAAAACGATTTTGTTTTTCAAAATTTCAATTCCACGTGTTCTTTTAATTCCCCATTTTGAAACGGACTAGGTTACACTTCCGTTTACTTTGGGTGCTTGATTTCTAAGGCTTGAACTAAGACTCTGTTAGCTCAATCGGTAGAATATCAGACTTTACATCTGTGGCGTCTGTGGTTCAAGTCTATAATCATGCAATATTTTTTATTTTTATTTATACATATTGTTACGAATCTGACTATCCAGGCTCTCTGCACCTTACACCACCAACTTAAAGAACTTGACAACTCAGGGCTCCAAAGTAACGTAACACTTTAATAGTTGAATAAATAACAGCCAATACTGTACAATTGGCAACACGTACACTGTACAAATATCTCTCCGATAACACCGTTCCGCCGTATCAACTCTTGCACTGGCCTCTCCGTCTCGTTCCGGGCTTGCACTGGGTTCAACAGTTCAGGACTGACTTCACACACTAGGCTCGTTGTGTCGGACTCCATCGCAGACCAAGATCAAGACGCCAGTCGTCTCAACTGTACTTGACAGTACTTCGCACTGAACCGTCGAAATGCTCCGTACTGAACCACACCGCTGAACTGTGCTGTAGTCGACCGGACTGTAGTGAACCGGGCTCTGAACCTTCTCTCGTGAACCTCCTTTCTGGACCGTCTTGACTGCGACACCTCCGCTCTTATATAGGGTCCCTACTGGCTTTCTCGAACCGGACAGAACGCCGCTCGACATTTCTAGGTGGTCAGATGACTACAACTCTCGTGACGCCCATGAGCTCTGTTCACGATGGCGATCCTTCCCGAACCGTCCTGTTGACACTCGACTCGGCTGACCGTAGTATCTCGTCACGGTTGACCGCTCGTCTAGCGCTGGCCTGGGGCGATTTGAGTCGGCTGACCACACACACACCACTACCCCTCTCTGTGCCACCACCAAGTTTATAACAATATATTTTTTTAAAGTATATTTCGCAAAATTTACTTCTAATTAATTAATTAATTCGATCTACATGAAATTGAAAATGGAATTTAAAAGCTCGAGCCAAAGTAATCATCATCTAGCATAGAGTGAGTTTATGGTAATTGTGTAGACTGCTAACAAGAATAACAGTCTCTTGTAGTGTGAAACACTGTTGAAGTTTGTATCAAATCAATTACTTCTTGTAAAATCTCGCTGTTAGAGCCCTTTATGTTTCTGTTTAGGGAATATCAAATAGTGGGAGCTAGAGACCTTTAACTTCCCATTAAGGAAATGGCATAACATATTTGAGCCAAAGCCCTTTATCTCATCGAGTAATTCCCAAGTGTCTGCATAAGGCTCAGTACAAGGATGGCATTCTTCTGCCAAACGTAATCACTTTCAATGCTGCCTGGGTCTAAACTTTCCATTGTCTCTCTCTAATAATTATTGAAGACAGGGTTATATCAGGACGAATTCATATCATTTTTTTTCAAATGGATTAATGAATATACGTCTTGACTCTAAACACAAATGTGTTATTTGTCTGGGAAAAAATATAGAAGCTCAATTTCTGTAACTTTATTTATTTTTCCTACACTAATTGTGAATTTTCATTACATTATATAAAAAAAATATTTTTTAAATATAATTTTTAAAAAAATTACATGTGCTGTTTATGATTTGTAATGAGTCATCAATAAGTTGACCAACTTGGGCAGAGCAGCTCACAGGAGATGTAACGTAGTCGTGCTTAAGAAAGTCTGACCAATTATTTAAATGTCACGATGAGTCGGTGGAAAGCTTTAAAATGGAGAGTGGGTGAGCTAATGAATGTAAGGCAATAATTGATGAAGTTTGCTAAGCAAGTGTGCTTACTTTGAATGTACAAAGTCGAGACGCCCAGTGAGTGTTGATTTATATGACTGGATTTTCTAATATCTGTTTTGGTATTCAATGTGATCAATATTTGTTTTGTTTATTCCAACTGTAAAGAATTATCGCTTATTGAGAGCATGCTGGTTTCCTTTTTCAAGAATCACATCACCAAAAACAAAGATAGATTCTGTATTTCTTAGGACTCCACTTGCTATAAGGTAGCACCAAAGTTTCTGGTTATAAAATTGTATCTATTCTACGTGAAAAACACAAACATCTGTTCCCTCCATTTCATTTTAATTCTTTCTCTCATTCACCCTATAGATCTCCCTCTGTCTCTGTCTCTCTCTCTCTCTTTTTTTCCCTAACCCTAACCCTCTCTTTCTCTCAGAATCCTACAGATGTCACAAGAAAGGGAGGGAAAAAAAATTAATTCGATCGCGTCAATATTTGATCATGTCCCCTTGATTGCGTAAGACACTATATGATTGTAGTAGATTCTAATTTTATTGTGACCCCTACGTTGTGTAATACTTTAGTACTAGCTTCGTATTATATTTGTTCACTCTAAGACATCTTTATAGTTCTATGAATGCTTAGTAATTAAGCAACATTCTATTCTGGATTTGGTACAAATTACTGGACGATCTTTCGTTCTTAGACTATAAAAAGTTCGTTTTAATATCGCTTTTTTTTAAAAAAACAAAATCAGCTGATTAAAAATTGATTTTTTTGTATTACACCTGATGGTAATAATTCCGCTCTTACCATTAAATTCGTTATAGCACAAGATCTGATCTCAGACCTTCCGAAGTATGGGGCAGATAATAAAGATAATCAGTCTCTCTATGACCGACAATTAACGATGGTGTCAGCAGAACGATCAACTGCGTTTGTAAATTAGAGTTTGGTGAACTCAGGGGCGTCAATTAGAGTTTGGTGAACTCAGGGGCGTCAATTAGAGTTTGGTGAACTCAGGGGCGTCAATTAGAGTTTGGTGAACTCAGGGGCGTCAATTAGAGTTTGGTGAACTCAGGGGCGTCAATTAGAGTTTGCTGAACTCAGGGGCGTCCCAAAAAAATCCCGAATTTCAAAATATCTGTCTTCACTGGGGTTTGAGCTAGAGATCCCTCGGCTGTTGACCACTCAACCATCGCTTCCCCTACGTTGCACAGCTAATTCTGTTCTTTAACTAGGAGCTTGCTTGGTACTGTTAGTTGGATATCACCGCTTACACTGAGACCAGATGCTACACTATCTCCCTTTACACTTCCACCAGACGCAGACTGTCTGCTCTTACACTTCCATCTCCTGGTAGCACTCTGTGCTCATGTCGATACAAACTGATCACGAGCTGGAGTGCCGAGCGTTTTTGTTCATTCCGCGCTCTTGGACAAATATTGACTGCGCCGGTAGAATAAGACACAAAATTTGTTAGACCGAATGCCTTCATGGATTTTTTGTTCTCTCCCCCCCCCCCCCTTCTCTGGTCGTCATTATCTCCCATGACGTGTCTCAGGGCGTTCAGAACTCAACGGGCGAACAGATACTCGTTGGTTGAAAATTGTAGAGAAACAAAAAAAAAATGTCTACATAGAAAAGATAAACTAAAGGAAGCTCTGCCAAGTAGGATGGCGAGAGACTTTTCATGTCAAATATTGTGACAAGTTTCTGAAATAGATGGGAAAATATGACTGTAACAGTAGTGAGGATAGACATACAGTTGTGTGTATAATGTCTGACCTTAGTGACCTGTCTGGAGGACCTTTCAAGACAGACTAAATAACGTTGTTAATGTGTTTGAACGTCTGACCTATGTGTACTTTAATTAGTGATTGTTAAAAACATGTAAACCTGTAAACCTAGGATCTATTGCTGTGTGTCGTTAGGCTCATCCACGCTGTGCCTAGTGCAGATTATTCTCAACGGAGGTAACACTCAGATAAACAAATCCAATAACACAGGAGAAAGGCCAATAATGCAGAAAATAATCGACGCTGATGAACAGGGTCGAAAAAGAAGTGGAATAGTCGAATGTCGCTAAGTTAAATATCTACTTAGAAACTAAAGAGGTCCTCTCTCTAAGCTGCCAAGAGTATTCTGTGTTTACTAGTCACATCACTGTCTCTAAGCCAAAACATTTCCCTTTTGATGAAACAAATAACTATTCGCTCCGAAATCGAAATGGTATCCTAACAGTGGTTAGAGGACCTAGAATCTAATGCTGTAGGAACCCTACCCTAGCGACTCCTCTCTGTACTCCAAAAACCTTTCACTTTTGTCAAGGAAACCGGCAAGATGACCAACTGATTTTTTCTATTGCTGTGTGGTTAGATGATCTAGGATCTATAGCTGTATAGTTAGAGGGCCTAGGATCTATAGCTGTATGGTTATAGGGCCTAGGATCTATTGCTGTGTAGTTAGAGGACCTAGGATCTATAGCTGTATGGTTAGATGGCCTAGGATCTATAGTATGGTTAGAGGACCTAGGATCTATAAATGTATGGTTAGAGGACCTAGGATCTATTGCTGTGTGGTTAGAAGGTGAAAGCAAGAAGCAACAAGAAAACATAATTTTATACTTACGGCATTTTTTCATCTAGTTCTATCATATTTCAGAAGTAGTCCTGTTCACCATATTTTCTTGTTTATTGAGGATGAAGAACTTTTGGGAAATTGCCAACAAAGACAGAGTTTAAGTTGAATTATAAAGAGCTATTAATTGGTCCCAATTTATATTAACTATTTTTAATCTGTATGTCTGTATGTGTGTTGTATGTTGTGTTTGTTGTATGTGTGTCGTATGCTGTGTACGATCCACACTGGCGAATCAAGAAATTCTGAGTGCGGGCGTAAGCCTAAGTCAGCCCTACCCTATGTATAAACACACACTTAAACACACATATAATGTAGAAATTAAATTACTTTGATCCAACTATTTTAAAACAGCTGCAAGCTCCTCCAGCGGGGTTCAGGGCGGAGCCCCGACGTCAATCATTTTCTTAAATTCTTAGCTGCACAAACGCTTACTGCTGACATTTGCAGCGCACTAAAAAAACATCTATCCCCACCCCTTTTCCAGCTCCCAGTCAGTAAGATGCATCTCCCTTCCACAACAGGTTGAGATTAAGGGGTTATGGTTATGTATTTAAAAATTAATTGTTTTTAAAATGTTCAAATTTAAGTACACTTTTGCTCAATACGTTTGTATGAGACTCTGTTTCGTCACTGAACTATAATCTAGTAAAGCTCCAGGTTAAAAGTATGAGAACTAACAATGTAATAGGCTTATAACTTTTACTTTCGAATATTTAAGTAGATGAAGTGTAAAATGTAAAATGAGTTCAAGACACAAATATTAAATAGACAAAAGAAAAATCTGAGATTGAAAAAGGTTGGGAAAAAGTTTCCAGGATAAAATATTTGAATTCAGATTTACTTCAACGATTCACGTGAATTCTAAATTCCCAGAAACAAAATCGTATTTTCAATAATCACAAATTCATACCAGAGAATTACAATTTTAGAGCCTGCGAAAATATACTGAAAAGTGTTGCCATATTTTGACTGTTTCAAAAGCCAAGATTTCAGCGGAAAGGAAAGGGGTGTGTGTGGTTGAGAGGAAGGCATTTATCGGGTACGGATTTTCTATCCGATTTATAATCACTAAATGATTGCTTTTGAAACTAGAGAGGGGTGGATGACACAATCTAAAAATATAATATATAGCATATATAAAATTGTTATAGAATGAGTGTGTCTGTCTGTTTCAATGTTGATGGCTGGAAGAGGTTAGCGATTGGTTGTGAATGATGCAACATAGGTGGCATTGTTGTCATTTGGTCTTAGGACAGACGACTCCTGATCATGGGACTGGAAGGTTGAGTTGTGAAAGATTGCTCAGATTGTTTCGGGTTTTGTTAATTGAGCTATCGTACGCCTACAGCGGTTTAGTTGTCTACCATCAGTTTGGTGCTACAAGTCAACGACCGTCTATAACAAGCATATAAATAACATTTTTTAATACAAATTGTGTAACTTTCAACTAACATACGCCCTCCCCACCCCTAAAAGTTAAGTGTTTATAGGGGGTGGGGGGCCATTGAATCTATTGAACTCCCCCCCCCACACACACTGTTCCATTGGTTACCGACCACCTTCTTTTAGTTTATTTTTTACAAATACTTTAGAGTAGAATTTGTACGACATACCATATCAAATAAATGAAACTTTCAAACTGTCAATAAAAGGCAAATGTGATAAAAATATTTCATTCATTTTGTGCTCAAACTGTGTGGTCCACCAAACGACGCTATTTATTTGCTGAGTGTTTTCTTTTCAAGATATGTGTGTGTTGTGTGTTTGTTTCTGTGTGTGTGTTGTGTGTTTGTCTCTGTGTGTGTGTCATTTGTCACTGTGTTGAGGACAGAAATTTAGGAAAATATTTCTTTTTTTTTGTTTGTCCGTCGGCGTTGTTATAATTGATCCAACATGAATTTTTGTGTCAATTGGTTTTCCTTTTTAGCTACTAATTAGGGCCTGGGGCTAAAGCATTGGTCAAAAAAATGTTTTTCTACATTAACATTGTTCTTTTGGTTAAAAAAAACAACAACATGTGACCCTCTTTGCTCCTGTTGACCTCCAACGATCATTGTTGAAGTATTTTATACTCTGTTGATGTTATTGTTATGCATTCAGCTATACGGTTGACAAGAGGTCAAAGTTTACGTCTGCTGTTGTTTAAGAGTTTGAATTGTTATTCCTAATTGCAGCGTACATTCAGATACTTTTTAATATGTTTTTAATTAAAGCAACATTTTAGATTTTAGAAAGGCAGGCCATTTCTAGCATGGGCTCCTCTTAGATCTTAAATGTATTTGGCTGTTGTTCTGGATGTTGTAGATTGTCTCGTATGTTCCTATTTCGTCTGCACGACGTGGCAAAGAAAACAAGCTGACGTCAGTGATGACGTAACTCCAAACAAACGAGGACTCGCTGGTGACAACCATTCGCAACATTTGTTGTTAGTTGTATTTGATTCTTGGCCTGATCAAAAACAACAGGAAAAAATCATTATAAGATAATGTATTAAAACAAAAACATAAAAGAATGTCAAAGAAGTAAGAAAGACAACTTGGAAGTAACAATGGCCGCCCGCTGTTCACACAGATTAGCTCCCTTGTCCCAGAAGCAGGGATCAGCCCTAACTCTCGGTACAAGAATAAAAACGCATTTAAAAAAATCAATGCGACAGAAAATAGAAGATGGAAGAAGAAGGTAATGACCAAGGAGATGGTGTCCAGAAGCAGAGGGAAGGGGGATGACAAGGGTTCTGGACCGGCAGACCAGAAAGAAGATGTCCAGCTAGCCGCTACATTTGTTTTCCGTGTTTTATTGGACACTTACACGGGTCAAGCTCGGGCACGCAGGAAAAGACTGAGATATTTATAGTCTTAAGTTTAATGAATTTAAAAAAATAGCTTTAAGCAAGGGTTAGTAAAAATGTTCAACGTCGATGACCATTTAACAATAATTTAATGAAATTGATTAATTGGCAGTATGTCTCTGATTGGAACCTTCTAGGTGGACAAAGGGTGGCACCTGAACACGGATCTCGAAAACGGCTCTAACGATTATACTAGAAATTTAAAGTTGATGTATATCGTCGGGAACATTACTAGCTCGTTGGGCACTCTTGGAAAACTCTGGTTTGACCATTATAATGTTTTAAAGTATATAAAAAGAAATAAATTTAAATTTGGCTTGAAAACAAGAATATATTGATCTTGAACGGACTCTAAATCTTCGGGTATCTCAGCATGCATTCAAGAGTTTCATAAATTAATGTTCAGGAACATTTGGAGTATCGTCTTTTAAAACCAGATCTTGAGTGCTGTCATTGAAATATTAAGGGGTCTAGTAGATCTATACATTCACTTAAGTGCTGTCATTGAAATATTAAGGGGTCTAGTAGATCTATACATTCACTTAAGTGCTGCCATTGAAATATGAAGGGGTCTAGTAGATCTATACATTCACTTAAGTGCTGCCATTGAAATATTAAGGGGTCTAGTAGATCTATACATTCACTTAAGTGCTGTCATTGAAATTTTAAGGGGTCTAGTAGATGTATACATTCACTTAAGTGCTGTCATTGAAATATTAAGGGGTCTAGTAGATCTATACATTCACTTAAGTGCTGCCATTGAAATATTAAGGGGTCTAGTAGATCTATACATTCACTTAAGTGCTGCCATTGAAATATTAAGGGGTCTAGTAGATCTATACATTCACTTAAGTGCTGTCATTGAAATATTAAGGGGTCTAGTAGATCTATACATTCACTTAAGTGCTGTCGTTGAAATATTATGGGGTCTACTAGATCTATACATTCACTTAAGTGCTGTCATTGAAATATTATGGGGTCTAGTAGATCTATACGTTCGCTTAAGCAGGATTCAACATCAGGGGGGGGGGGGTTATTTCTAAATCTATAATTCAACAGTTATGGAGAAAAACTATTGCTCTATACGTTGTGTAAGTATTTGTCAATGTTTTTCTAGTTCAGCTAAAACCTATAGACAAACTTGACAATGAATTGAAATAAGTTTTGAGCTAACTGATTTCTGGACCAATGTGAAACAGGTCCAATATTTTGGTCCTTCTGTATTCTTATTGTTTTGTCTCTGTTTAATTTCATTTGACAATTTTTATTTCCTTACGTTTGTTTTTCTTTATTCCCGTTTTATTTTATTTTAATTTTATTTCCGTTTTTTTTTTTTTAAAGAAATATTAATTTAGTTTTGGCTCTTTCGGCTTGATCAATCTGTGGACAGTTGGAGACGAATAACTTAATTCTCCTGTCAGCCTGACGTCACTCCCCGGTATAGTCTTATTAAATAATTAGCTCTCTTTCTCTCCCTCTCTTTTTTTCTCTCTTTCTCTCCCTCTCTCTCTCTTTTTTTCTCTCTTTCTCTCTCTCTCTTTTTTCTCTCTTTCTCTCTCTCTCTCTCTCGTTCTCTTAAGAAAACTATTAAATTTACCCCTTTTTCTACTTCTATTTATAAGTTGGTTAGTTTATGCCGGCATAAGCTTTTACAAATATGTAGTATCATGAGACAAAACAAAAGGAAGGTTAAGAAATAGAATTTATTTCATAAAAATTGTTTGTAAATACCTCTCACTATCAACATTGTATAGCTGACTTAAACATATCACTAGCTCCAAACTTAAAAACTGGCTTATTTCATGAGTCGGGATTTCTAAGCCTACCCACATTTTTTGATATGTTAAAACCAAAAGAAACTGATAATAACATTTAATGTTCTTATTCCAGCAATAATATTGTACCCAAATTTGATAGCTAACCCTCACTAGCAGATCACAGAGGGTTAGGAGTTTACAGACAGGCTTCACCATCAGGTCACAGACAGGCTTCACCATCAGGTCACAGACAGGCTTCACCATCAGGTCACAGACAGGCTTCACCATCAGGTCACAGACAGGCTTCACCATCAGGTCACAGACAGGCTTCACCATCAGGTCACAGACAGGCTTCACCATCAGGTCACAGTCAGGCTTCACCATCAGGTCACAGTCAGGCTTCACCATCAGGTCACCTTCAATAAAGTCCAGTAGGGAATAGGCGCCAAAGGAGCCATTATCCCGTTGATTGTTATTACCCAACAACCAGTCCTGGACATAGGGCTCTTCACCCCTGTCCTGTCTGAGGGTTCCCAGAGGCGTCAGTCATTGTGACTGGGCATGAGGGGCAGTACCACGTACACGCGCATCGCGCCTCGTTCCTAAGACCCACTCGTTACAAGTGGACCGCCACTAGACGTTTCCACGGAGGAGCCACGCTGTGTCGACGGGTAGCTGAAATCCTCCACCATCAGGTCACTAATAGGCCTAAGTCTGAGGTTCACAGATAGGCCCACCAGCGGAGAAACTAACATGCTGAGCCCCGCACCCAGGATGATGGAAGTAGTCGTCATCAATGACAAAAGAGGAAGAGCCCTTGTCCGCAAACCGTCAAGTTTTCAACCAATGGAATCCCGCCATTGTCCATCCAACAAGAAATGAAACTGTACGTTGTTTAGCTGGGAGGAGGGAGGAGGGGGGTGTTTAAACTTTGGACGTTGTCCAGTCAATATTATAGTAATTATACCCCACGAACTTCAGGATCACCAAAGCGCTAAAAAATGTTCTTTTAGTCTCAGAATCTAATTTTTATTGTATTTTAATATTCAAATTTCCCTGCCCTTATCGGACTCTATATTCAAGAGCTGTTTATTGCAATCATCTATCTCTCTGTTCCTATTTCAGGCACCAAAATCCATTAGATATTTCTCTACGTTTCTCTCAACAGGTGCTCTATTATTGACATTTTTTTTCTTTCGCTGAGTTGATCGTCTCTTCTATCGACCTAGTATATTGATTCTTTCGAGAGACTCTAATTATTAATAGAAAAATCTCTAAAACCAGGCGGAGAGAGAACTCCAAAACGTGATCTTTTCGGCCCTCGAATCCAGTCATCGGGGTCTGTCCATGAGGGCTGCGTGGAGAACGTTTGGGCGCTTGGTTAATCGGGGCAGATGTCAGGGAGTTTGGGGCTAAAAATAACCTCGCTGGTCGTGATTTAGAAATCTGGCCTTCGAAGGTTAATGTCCCATTATATTGCGCAATGTTCATATGAGATAGGGAGTTTGTAGTTGGCGACACTTTGACTTTTGAAGGATTCATTCTGTCTATCTATCTATCTATTTATCTATCTATCTATCTATCTATCTATCTATCTATCTATCTATCTATCTATCTATCTATCTATCTATCTATCTATCTATCTATTTATAATATGTAACAAGCCAACATAAATATATCCATTCTAATACCAAAGAAACCTCGGTTTTATCTATATTTTTTTTTTATATCTGTTAAGAATTTTTTTAATCTGTATTTTGTTCTTATAACTCTGTCTGTCTGTCTGGTAAAAAAATTGTACACACTTATTTCTCTTTACCTGAATAATAAAAAATCAATGAAACAAAATTCATAAAATTAGTTAATTAACTATTGGTAATTATTTATTTCGTTTGGTATCGAACAAGGGAAAGAAATTGTACTTGACTGATGTGGTGGTATAAAGAAAATAATTAATGACCAAAAGTTAAATTAACTAATTGGTTTATTAGCGGCCCCCGAAAGGGGAAAAGACGCTATTAGTTTTGTGCGAAATGTCTGTCCGTCTGTCCGTCCGTCCCATTTAGATCTCGTAAACTAGAAGAGATATTAAAAATCCGACTTCACAATATTTTAGACCATTCAAAGTTCTGGTGCAACGGCTACTTTTTTTTTCCTGAAAGCGAAAATTCTAATTTTTAAAATCAATTATGCAAGCAGTTTTTTTATAAGAAAAAGCTAATTAGTATGCATTATATGTTACACCTAATTTAAGACGAATAGTAATCTTATAAATATCATTTTCGTGAACATTTTTTCTATATAGCGGAAATTTTTTTTTTTTTTTTTTAGAGGATTCGAATATGAGATTGAACCTTTTCAAAACAATTAACTTATTTAGTTCGAACCGAGGGTCCCGGGTTCGAATCCTGGTGAGGACTGGGATTTTCAACTTCTGAGTCTACCCAGCTCTAATGGGTACCTGACATTAGTTGGGGAAAAGCAAAGGCGGTTGGTCGTTGTGCTGGCACCCTCGTTAACCGTAGGCCACAAAAACAGATGAACTTTACATCATCTGCCCTATAGACCACAAACTGGTTAGGCCAGGTTCACATCTAACTTTACATTCACTTTCACGTATCCTTTGATCTGCGGGACGGTTGGGGCACTACACAAGATCTGTTAACCTTCTTTCTCCATTCTTATCTCTCATTTGTCTTTGATATAATTTCATTCGGATGTTCTTTCTGAAAATATTGAAGTCTACCTGGGTGGACCACTGGTCGTGCGGTTTGCGCGCTGGACTGTCGTTTGGATTTATCCCATCCCCCGTCGTCCAGCGGGAGGTTTGGATTAGGAAGTAAACTATCTTCAACTCTGAAGGATTATCCGAATTATGTAAAACATTTTACTTCGGGGGCCGATTTTGAGTTTGTGTTTCCACACAAACTGTCTTTTGTAACCTTGTATATTTATGTATTGATTTTAGTCTTGTCAGAATAAAAGAAATAGTTGTGCAAACTGTCAGCTCAATCCGAGACTAGACAGACAGAGTGACTTGACATGAGCTTTGTAAAAAAAAAAATATTGCCGGTAATACTTATTTATTGGACTACATTTTGGATATGTAGCACTCTAGATAGATATTGTTCTTGACTTTTGGTTGTAGATACCAATGTAAATGATACCCACATCATGTACATGTTTATGAGCTTAGTGCAACTATGTCAATCAAGCGAGAACAAAATGAAAAGGCGAAAAAATAAAATAAAAACTCAATGAAATTTTTTTTTCTTGGGCAAAATTTTTAATTTAATTAAAAAAAAAAAAGATTTGCACTTATAGTTCACATCCAGTGAGTCCAAACTTTCAGGTTACTTCGCTATGCTGGATACGTTTTTAGTATAATCTTGGAACCTTTGAGATTGTTGACATTAATCCAGTTACTGGTCGGTCACTAACATTTGTGAGTATCTAGGGACGTAACTAAGACAGACGCCATGAGACAGACGCTAAATGGACAGGAAATGACGTGTTCCACATCTTCTAAAGTAACGGAAAGTTTTTGACCTCGATCTGATAATCAAGTACGACGCCCTCATTAAAGTCTGAGTCTGCTGTAGACATCGCTCCCTCCCCCTTTCAAGACATCGGTTGAACTTTTACGTTCGGAAATTTGTTTTAAAATCTATAGTTCAGATATCTGTAGGTTTGATCAGACTTCTAGTGTGATTTTGATCAATTAGGCTGGTAGGTATCGAGTTGAATGAATATGAAAAGTACATTGTACATTATGCGACGTCTGTGGCTAATGGTGGTATACATTCATTGCACTACATCTACTTATATACATGTATAAAAGTTATATAATACTGGTTACATCGTAGGAATGGATATACCTATATATATATATATTGAAGAGAGCACCAGGTTGCATGCGGCTTCAGAACGAGACTTCTGAAGGTCATTTACAACGAACGCGGGATACACATTTGGGACCAAAAGAAATTCCGCTGCCGAAGACAGACGCTGACGGCGAAAAGAAAATCTTAATCGAACACTGGAGGACAATGGTTATTCTTGCCTTTGTTGTGGCATAATATGTAGGTCACAGCTGGGGTTGCGTAGCCACAGGAATTACTGCATTCCTGATTAATTTTCGGACTCGAAGACAAGCCTTATTATAAATTGAAATGGATACATGAATACATAAGCTTGTTAATATATTTTTTTCTCCTTATTTGATTTCTTTTCTACTTCATATATTTCTATAATACCTCTATTCAAGTCATAACTTCAAGAAGGGCGTAGAAACCTGGGCGATGATCTCAAAGACGGCTCTATCGATTTTTCTAGAAATTTAACAACTGATGTAAGCCTGATGTAGCCTAGCCTATATCGTTGAGAAAAGAATGACTAGCTCTTTCGTCACAAGGGGAAAACTCTAGCTTTGACTGTTATCATTTTTCAAGTAAAAAAATGAAATAATTTTTAATTTGTTTAGAGATATAGATCTAGGATTCTAGGTCTAGAGTCTAGATCCAACATTGGTTTTGAAAGGACTATCAGTTTCGGGAATTTCCTAATGCAAGGCTTTATTGAAATAGGCGTTATTTCATTCTAAGAGTATTTTTCCCTTGAAAAGAAACTCTGTGACATAAACTGCTCAATTACTTGTTTAAGTTGCTCGTGGATGAGCACCTAAAAGGAGGACAACCACTTGTCCCATATCTCCCCTCCCCGTGTCCATAAAAGAGATTGACACAGAGTGAACTGGACACACCAAAGCTTGAGAGACACACTATACAAAAGTAGAAGTGGGTCAAAGTTCAAGTTATTTGTGCCTGCTGTCAAGTCCAGGAAACTGCATTCGCACTTGAAAGTAATAATTTAATTGATCGAGGTTTTTTTTTTTAAATTGTTTTTCTATAGCGCATTTTTCATTTTATAAGCTCAGTGCGATTATTTTTTTGTTTACCCCGTGGAGGAGGGGGTATCTGGGAGTAGATATCCTTTATGCCTTGATGCGTTCAGTTAAGAGCCTGGATATGAACACGAGCCCCCTTTATTTAATATAAAATGACTAGCAGAATTGATGCATATTTAAGATAGAAAAGACTAACTTGATTCATACATATCTCTTCAAGAAATGGACTAACAAATTCGATACATATTTCTTAGGGAATAAATAAATAAATGCAACATACAAAATAGTTCAGAAAGAAAGAAGTTTTCATTACTTGTGAGTTTCCTTCAGCTTCCTTCCGGAATGTGTGTGAGCGTCGTCTAGAAATGTAAACAAGTTGTTTCAAGCTTTACTAATCCGAATAACCTTGAGTTGTGGAGTGTGTTTGTGTGTGTGTGTGTGTGTGTGTGTTTCTATGGTGACGGTGGGAAGAGTTTAGCGATTGTTTGTGAATGATACAACATTGTCGTCACTTGGTCTTAGTTAGGGGAGACGACTCCAGAACGTAAGACTGAAAGGTTGTGTTATTGTTGGGAGTTAGATCTTGTTAAAAAATATTATTACTAAAGTTTACTATAGTTGTTTTTTTTTTTTCATTTCAACTTGATTTTTTGTATATATTAGAAATAAAGTTCAGTATAATCTTGTTCACAAAAGGAAGTTATTCAAGTTATTTGAAGTTTTATTAGTTAAGATATATTACGCTTACAAATGTTTAGTTGTCTACTAGCACTATCTATACAGTTAGCCATAGTCAATAACAACAACTAAACATACTCTTTAAGCCTTGAAACCTTTCAGAGCGTGACATGTATTGATAATGTTTCTTATGACACATTTCTATTTTAAAAACTTTGTTTGTGCAAGCTGAATGCCTTATTGTAATTGTTGTTTTCGAAAAGTGTTTGAGCCTCATTCCTGAACATCTTCTTCAGATCAACCACATCAACGTAACACACACACACTCACACACACACACACAGACACTTACACTCCCACACAGCCTGGACATGGGCAGCGACGTGTTACTCTCACGCTAAACTAGTCAAGTAAATCAGCTTTGATTAATATATATTTCCTCCCAGTGGTTCTCACAATGTCCAGAGACACACAAATCACGTATTTGTAAAAGAACACAGGTCCCCCCTCCCCCCCCCCCCTTTTCGCTAGGTGATTCCTTTGTCCCCACCCCCCTCCCAACTTTGTTTTTTATTTCTCGTCTAACTTAACCTAATAAAACCGGAAGTGAAGAATTGGTGCCTTTCAATTACGTCTGAGAGACTTGCGCATGCGTAGAAGAATTGACTACTCATGCGCGCGCATTGCTTTCCTCGAGTTGAATTATTGGTTCGAGCTGCCTCGAGTTTAGTCTCTGGACTTTTTTCCTTTTCTCTCGGAACCAAAAAGTGACTGAATCTCTTTCTTTTTTTTTTTTAACTCAGACGGATCTATTCACTGATCATTTGCATATGTAAATTGCTTAGACTAATGCAAAACTTGCTAAATACCTTTTAAAAAATGTATTCTTTTATTTTGTACTATTGCCGTAATTTTCCGTTTTTTTTTTTTTAAAGTGATACATCACTCATAGATCATCTTATTTTTAAATCAAAAAATACAATTAAAACAAACAACAACAACCTATAATTAAAGAAGAATTAAAGTCATTAAATTAGTTCCGGAGTGCGAACTAAAACTACATAAACAGATAACAGAATAAACATATATACATGTGGTACTCTTGTGCTACAATGGAAACATGTATTAAATTACAAGAGGCACATTTTTAACTTAATTTAAAAATAGTTTATATGTATGTGCATACAAAGTAGAGACACTCATTTAAAAAAAAATTGCATTTTAAAATGACCGCAATAAGTCATTGCACTTATTTTCACAATTCTTCTTATCAGGTTGTGAATTCTTCATTAAAGAAAAAACAATTAAGTCGTAAACACACGCCTGGGTTGACACGGTAGTCGAAAACGGCTCTAACGATTATCCTAGAAATTTGACAGTTGTTTGGGAAAAGAATTACTTACTAACTGGCCGCACTAGGGAAGCTCTGATTTGACCATTTTAGTTTTGGAAATATTATTTTCTAAAATCAAATTTGCTCCAGACAATCTTTACCTTAAACAGACATTATAGAGTTAAATAAATAGAAGCACGAGGAGCACACCTTCTTAAATAAATAAATCTTGCTATACCATAGATCTAGATCTAAAGGGCCTATCAACAAAATAAATCTTGCTATACCATAGATCTAGATCTAAAGGGCCTGTCAACAAAATAAATCTTGCTATACCATAGATCTAGATCTAAAGGGCCTATCAACAAAATAAATCTTGCTATACCATAGATCTAGATCTAAAGGGCCTGTCAACAAAATAAATCTTGCTATACCATAGATCTAGATCTAAAGGGCCTGTCAACAAAATAAATCTTGCTATACCATAGATCTAGATCTAAAGGGCCTATCAACAAAATAAATCTTGCTATACCATAGATCTAGATCTAAAGGGCCTGTCAACAAAATAAATCTTGCTATACCATAGATCTAGATCCAAAATTTTAGTCCAGACTACTGTCTTTTAATGTTGTCATGGCTGCCATCTGTATCACCAAACTAGAATTGATATACTCTTTTTAGATGCGTTTGACCAAGGTTTTTGTATTTTATTTTTTTGGGAGGGGTAAAAAAGTGGGCTAAATAATGTTCCATTTATTTATTTATCTATCATTAATCATTTTATTTTAAAGATATTCAAAGTATTAGAAATTTCTATTTTAGAATCAAAAGAGGTTGTGCAAACTTCTTATGAGTGTGTGTACATGTGTGTGTGTGTGTGTGTGTGTGTGAAAGAGAGAGAGAGAGGGGGGGGGGGGAGGAAGCTCGAAGGCCCTTAAAAGAAATCCTCTCATTATTTGATTTAGATTCTCCTATTTCCCAGTCTCCCACACTGACCTTCCATTCGTGGTGGACACCAGTAGACGCACGCCTCATTTCTATCTCCTCTCTCTATCTCATCATTATCTTATCTTTATCTATCATCAGGAACAGCTACCAGGGGATCTGGTTGTAGCCACATAATCAGCTGATTATCACATCAACTCGGAAATCCGATTTCTTGGAGTTTGTTACCTCTGACGTTAAACTAAAGAGAGAACACTGGAGATGTTTTAGAGATCAATGGGGATATTCTATCTATCTATCTATCTATCTATTTTTTATCTATCTATCTATCTATCATGGGCGTAGCCAGGGGGGGGGGGGTTTGGGGTTCAAACCCCCCCCCCGAAATGAAATCCCCCCCTTGGGGGGGGGGGGATCGGCATTTAGTGACTGATTTTTTGCTTTGATTTTGTTTATTTTAGGTGAGATTTTAATACTAAACCATCACTTGCCCCAGCACAACCAAAGGGGTTTTGAGTTTAAAACCCCCTACCGGGGGTTTTGAGTTTAAAACCCCCTACCAGGGGGGGGGTTCGAGTTTAAAACACCTACCAGAGGGGTTCGAGTTTAAAAACCCCTACTAGGGGTTTTGAGTTTTAAACCCCCTACCTGGGGTTTTGCAGTTAACTCCCCCTCTTCTATAAAACAAAACAAAAATGCTAACGAAAATGCCCTAATTCCAAGAGCACAGTTGAGGGAGATTTTGATTTTAAAACCCCGTCTAAAATTTACGATAAACCCCCACTTTAATATAAAAAAAAAGCTAATTATGTTATGAGCGTAGCTAAATGGGTTTTGACTCAGTTTTGAGTTTAAACCCCACTTCAGCGGGGTTTGAAGGTAAAAACTGCCTCTTTAATAATAAAAACAAAGCAAATTATACACTCAAAATGTTATGAGTGTAGTCAAAGGGGTTTTGAGTTTAAACTCCCCTCCAGTGGAGTTTGAAGCTAAAAGAATAACTCTTCAATATAAGTAAAAGAAAATTACTCACTCCAAAATCTATGAGCGTAGTCAAAGGGGTTTTGAGTTTAAGTTTGAGGATAAAAAATACATCTTCAGTGTAAGAAAAAAAGCAAATTACGCACTCAAAATGCTATGAGCGTTGCCAAAAGGGGTTTTGAGTTTAAACCCCCATTCAGAGGGGTTTGATGCTAAAAATACATCTTCAATATAAAAAAAAAACAAATTACACACTAAAATTATTTGAGCGTAGCTAATCCAATCGGGGGTTTTGAGCTTAAACCCTTCTTCTACAGATGGCTTTTTTTTTAAAGTTTAAAACCCCTCCAGATGGTTTTGAGTTTAAGATCCCCCTACAGTGCATTTTGAGGTGGAAAACCCCCAACAGAAGATTTTGACGATAAAACTTCTCTTTTCGATATAAAATCTAAAGCAAACTACAGTCACTTAATTCCAAGAGCGTATTCAAGAGAGTTACACATTTTTACCAGTGGCAGGGCTCCATTAATAAACTGCAGTGAATAGTCATCTACCGAAATCGAAAAACACTAAATGTAGCTCAACTAAGATGGCTAAGACAGATTTTAGCAGTCAGTTATAGAGATCAGGTCTAAATCAAGGCCGAACTGGGAGTCGACCCCTTAGTAAGATTGTGAGAGAGCGACGCATGAGGTTTGCGGGACATGTTCTCCGACAAAATAAATTACGCAGAAGAAGAGTTGCAATGATATCCTAGTACAACTTGATGCCACTCATTCATGGAGGTCCTCATGGTAGGTGGAAAGAGGCTTCAGACATTACCAGTAACAGATTTTTATGGAAACAGCTTGACGTCAAATGCTCCGAACGGAGCAGGAGGGTCTAAGTCAGTAAGCATAGCACATAAGGTTTTTGAAATGCAGTGTAGATACCCCAGAATATGCATTTTGTTGGCTTTCAATACCAGAAATAGTGCTTGGCGGCGGGGCTTCGCCCAGCGCTGGGGGAGCTCCTAGCGCTCCCCCAGACCCCTTTGCTAGTAATGTCGGGGAATCTACAATTTTTCCACTAACTCGTGGAAGTACCTATTCTAGAGCACAATAAATGTCTTCCGAAAGAATGAAGGGTCAGAATGTAATAAAGATTATGTGCACACAAACACACACATAAATACATTTTTTTTTCGCGGGGGGGGGGGGGAGAAAAAAATTCACCCCCCTAAACCCCCCCCGAAAAAAAATCCTGGCTACGCCCATGCTATCTATCTATCTATCTATCTATCTATCTATCTATCTATCTATCTATTTATCTATCTATCTATCTATCTATCTATCTATCTATCTATCTATCTATCTATCTATCCACATGTCTGTCTGTCTGTCTGTCTGTATCTATCTATCTATCTATCTATCTATCTATCTATCTATCTATCTATCTATCTATCTATCTATCTATCTATCTATCTATCTATCTATCTATCTATCTATCTATCTATCCACATGTCTATCTATCTATCCACCTGTCTATCTATCTACCTATCTATCCATTTTTTTTGTTATTGTTTCTTAACAGTTTTTAACCAGTGCTGTCCATCTGGCTATTTATCTGACAATATCTCTTTCTACATATGTTGTTCATCCATCCATTAGTCTGTTGATCCCTATTTCCATGCGTCTATTTACCTCAGTGTGTGTTCCGTGAGGCCTGAATAGGTGTTCCATGAACTTCTGAAATAATTAACAAGAAGGCCAATTTTAAGAAATAATCAAGGTGTTTAGCTAAAATCTCGAAATGTGCATATATATACAAAATATACATTACATGTTCCGTTACGGAAAACAGTTTGAGAACCACTGATGTACCCACATAGAACAGACTTGAAGCAACACAAAGAAAGAGAATACAATGTACGAAGTAAACGTAGGTATGTATTGTCAAATTTTTTTTGATTCGTTTATTTTCAAAGAATAATACAAACTTTGCATTTTTAAACTTTTATGTCGACAAGATTTCAAGGAAATCTTCTTGAAAAATGTAATAGTCTAAGGGAGATAGCTGTGTTTATTTTTTGGCCTTAAATTATAACATGCATTATAGAACTTTTTTTTTTTTTTCCTTTCTAAAATGTAATAAATAAAGCAATAAGAAATTGATAAATACACATGCGAACAAATAATAAAAAAAATTATAAAGGTATGAATAACTTGTACAAGTTTGTATCACTTAAGGTTGAGAAGATTTTTAAAGAGCTGAATAGATTACATTTTACATTTTACATTTTGTTTGACATAATTTACTTTAACTCTTTATTTCTTGATTTTCATTTGAACTCGTTCATTACCATTTGTAGACTGCAATAGCAGTAAATCCATTTATTTGTGACGCTTAATATCCATAGATATATCTCACTCCCTTTGCAACTTCTCATGTGATGTAATATGCCACTCCTTGATACACAGCTACGGTCACATGTTCGGCATCTGTAAACACCAAGCGCAGTTTCACTTTCACCCTTCTTTCTACTTCTGATGTTTACGCCATCTGCAATCCAGGAGCCTTCCTCTGTGCTTGTTCTCCATGTGGATCCTGTGCCTCTTTTTCCTAAATATTAGTGTCGCGTTTGCATTGATCAGTACACCTTAAAAGTGGGCGACCAGCGACTCTACTGCCTTCTATTACATCACAATGCCGAATGTTTTGTGGGAGTCGACAGTGTGGCATACTGTGAACATGACCAAGCCAGCCAAGGCGTCTGCTGCTGATAACAGGGCGCATGTCCTGGCATCCCGCTCTTCGCAACACTTCCTCTATGGTTATTTTATCTTGCCACCTTAGTTTTAGAATCGCATTGAAGGTAGAAGATATTTAGCTTTTTTTTTTCTGCCATGAGTAGGTTGACCATGTTTTACTACCATATAGCAGTGGGTCAGGTAGACGTTTTTGATATTGATAGATATTGTCCCATACTCTTTTTTGCAGCTGTGGCATGGTGCCAATTGCCACCAATATCGTGTTGTTGATGTCTTTATCCAGTATTACATCGCTGAAGAAAACAAAAAAAAAGATATACAATTTTCAGTGTTTGGCCATTATTGGACACTTCAGGGCAGTATTTGTGTCCCGAACTACTATTTTAGTCTTTCTTTGACTAAACTTTAATCTAACTTCTGGCATGCAGCAGATGTTTTGTCAACCATAGTTTGAACCTGAGTAGAATAACCAGCAACAATAGATGTATCATCAGCGTAGAATGGTTCCCTGATTAAGACCTTCATAGCTTTGCTGTCAATCGGGATACATTAAAGTGTTGTACAGAGGATCTTGCTTGGTGAAATACAAATATAAGCGTAATGCATTAGGCAGGAGAAGAATATCTCAAACAAAATAGGTGCGAACATACATCCCTGCTTGACACCACTGCTAACCTCAAAAGATGCTGATTGGGCTCCATTAAATTTCACTGTACATTTTGTTTCCTTATGTATATCCTTAATAACTTTTTGTCTAGATCTCATATAATGCAGCTCTTACGGATATCAAGGCTATATAATACAGACGTTACTTCAAAAAAAGAAGATGATTAGGTCTTACGAGTCATGCATTTAGTCATGCATATTAATAACCAATGACCTAAACTTCGCCAAGTTACTGTTTTTCCTGGCTAGCTCATGCAACCCATTCCATGCTCAAATAGCACTAGGGAAGAAGGAGCATTTGTACAAATTAGTCCCAGCATATGAATACAAGAACCTTTATGAGTATTTTATTAGATTTTGTTTTAGTAGATTATGGTTTAGTGTTATTTTTACTTTAGAGTCTTCTATCCTGAAGGCTTTCTAAAATTAGTGATTTTACTAAAGGTGTTACTCTAGTCAAATGTGAATGTTCGTTTGTTACAGTTAAGTTACAACTAAGGTTGAAGGATTGCAGAGTAACTGAAGATTTTAGTTTTAGTTCTTTGAATATATACCAACATCTCAAGATGAGATGAACGTTAAAAACTTTTCTTTTTAAATTTTTAGATTTAATTTGCAAAAAAAAAAATATTTTTAAAAAATGTAATAAATTGTTGTAATTTAATTTTGTAAATAAAAAATTTAAAAATGTATCATTTTAGAATTAAACAATAACAATTCGGATAATTTTAAATGTAGAATAAGAAAATTTATCATTTTAGATTTATTCCACTACCCCTTCCCCCCCCCCCCCAAATAAAAGATCAGTTGCCTCATGCATGTATATGTTCTCTAGTACTAAGGAGAGCTCCCATGCAACATGTCACTACGATGTTGACTTTAGAACATGTACAAATCATTTGATTGCTCATTTCGTTATCTGACAGTTTCATACACACGGTGGTGTATTTAAATATCTGACAGTTTCATACACAAGGTGGTGTATTTAAATATCTGACAGTTTCATACACACGGTGGTGTATTTAAATATCTGACAGTTTCATACACACGGTGGTGTATTTAAATATCTGACAGTTTCATACACACGGTGGTGTATTTAAATATCTGACAGTTTCATACACACGGTGGTGTATTTAAATATCTGACAGTTTCATACACACGGTGGTGTATTTAAATATCTGACAGTTTCATACACACGGTGGTGTATTTAAATATCTGACAGTTTCATACACACGGTGGTGTATTTAAATATCTGACAGTTTCATACACACGGTGGTGTAGCGTTTTGGTGTATCGGGTGTAAAAATAAATAAAATAGGATGTACACGATCAGCAAAGTTTTTATTTTTACAACTTATATATTGTGATGTTGCTTGTTCAGGCTGTCTTGAGGTCAACTATGGATGACTGTTGAATTTCAACCAATTACTCTGCAAGCGTTTGGGTGTAATTGTTCGGGTGTATTCCGTGTAGTTGAACAACAAGCCAGACAAAACAATAAACATCTATTTTAACTAGTAAAGAGATGTAGTCAACGCTGATGAACAACTTCACATAGATTTATTCTAAGAAAAGGCCACAGTAAAAGTCTCTGTCACTAAACACGTCGTTACCCTGGAGGATTATCTCACTAACTGATTTTCCGGTCTCTAACCCAACATATCCCAAACGTCACTAGTCCCGTTCAATATACGTCTTCTATGGTGCGTCGCTAAATAACTAAACTATAAATAAGGTGTCTAACAATATATATATATTCTTTGAAATATTGAGAACTGCAGAATCAAATTGTATTTTATTTCTCAAATAAAATCTGGGAAACTAACTAGCAGTAATAACGGAGATTTAATGCAAATATAAACTACCACGAATTGGAATATCGTTACAATTGTGGCACTATTCTTTTCTAAAGAAAAAAAAAAGAAAAAAAAAACATACATTCCAGATCTTGTGGTCTATGGGACTGACGGTGTAAGGGTCACCTGTTTCTATGGTCTACGGTTAGCGAGGGTGTCATGCAGGGCCGGTCCTAGAGATTGCGGGGCTTTATGCGAAACGGATAGCGAGGGGCCTATTCAGGGTTGTGATAAGGATAATGAGTGAAAATTAAGATTTTGTTTTAGAAAATAAATTCGTCTTTGCATTTTGTTCATACTTTACTAAGTACAAAATCACTGTCAAATTAGCTTGTATGACAACCAGAAATGACAACTTTGTCTGTTTTTAAGGAGATTTACATCAGTTTTCAGAAGATTTTGATAATTTCAGGAGATTTTCATGGATTTTTCGCATATTTTACAATTTCATGAGAATTCCAGAAACCCTTTAATAATAAGTTAAAATGGTTTATTTTAATAATTTACACCTAGAATTCGGGCCTATGAAAGTGCGGGGCCCACTTCGGCCGCATAGGTTGCAGTGGCCTAAGACCGGCCCTGGTGTCGTGTGGCCGGTAGAATGACCAACAGCCTTTACGCATTTTTATTTTACGCATTGGAATATTGTTACAATTATAGCACTATTTTCTACTAGGCAGTAAAAGGTAATGTGAATTTCCCTTTCAAACATTGAGATCTAATGGGCGAGAGTTAGTACAATGTAGCGTCCTTGACATTATTTAATTTATTATGAGAATCTTCATCAGGACGGAGTGTAACATGAGCCGTATTTGCAGTCGGTTTCTGCATATCAGGTACCAAAATCTAGTTTGTGCATTCAATGTAACTATGTATGTAGTCTATGTATCTTCTATCAAAATTAAACTGCACTAAAGATAATGCCCTCGAAGTAATACTTTTGTATGGTGGTCTCAAATACTACATTTTCTACATGTGTATTTTTTAAATAATGCTTAAAAAAACAAAGGGCAAGTACTCGGTTTCTACCACATCCAGAATTTTTGTTTCTGTTAATTCCCTTGCTTCATTTTTTTTTTCTATATAGGCAATCTGACTTTCAATCAGAATTTCATTTTCAACGCTTTTAATAGATGACATTGTATAATAAATTTAAAAAAAATGCAAGCATCTTAAATTGATTTTAAGAAAAATGTAGTTTTGACCTTTACACATTTTGTTACATGCTAAAAAATATTAGAGATATTATGCTATTAGGATATAATATCACCGAATTTCGCATATTACCAATAAAGTAGTATACGTATGTTTTTACACCATCACAGGTAGAGTAAACAAATTATACATTATAGTCATAACACTAATAAACATTGTTGTGTTGTTACCTAATGCCCTGCAAAATTGATATACAAATTTGTATATTTAAACTACATAAACTTTATCATAAGAGCAGAGATACCAAATCTATCAACAAATGCAACTTAGTAATAAATACACATACTTTTGGATATTGAAAAAAATTCAGCAATGAGAATCAATCCGATATCAAATGTTTTGTATCACATGTCAACTTAGTCTTAAAAATAAAATGTATCCAGGTATAGTTTGTTGAGGCGTTGACTCTCGCGTTGAATCCAGAAACAAATGTCCTGCTATAAAACGAATAACGTTTCTGTCATTTCCGGCTCGTTTCCGGTAGAATTACGTCCGCACCGGCTTATGAGGAAGGTGGTTTTAAAAACTCAAACATGGACCAAAGTAAACTTTCCGGTGACAGACTGATAAAAGTGGACTTAAGGACTGAGTCTGCTTAAGGTAGTTTGAGATGTCCCAAAATTTAACATCTCAGTCTTCACCGAGACTCGAACCCAAGATTCTCGGTTCGAAAGCCATGTCCTTTACCATTCAGACACCATTACCTTTAATAACAAGATAAATATCAAAAAATTGGATAAAGAAATAGTTAAGAGAAGTAGATACCTATACACATGAAATGTCAAGGGATAGATAACTATAGTACTATAAATAGAATTCACAATGGTGGCGCATACATGTATAAAGAAACAAAAATGTAATAAGCTGGCGCTAGATTGATAGTGAACTCTTCCCAATAGGAGATTTGATTGATCATGCCATTCAGTCATTTGCTTGTCTGTCAAGAGAATCTGAACTTTGCGTGAGGCAGTGCAATAAAGTGAAGCTCTGTTGGCCTTATCCATATCACTTTAAACGCTCAACAAAAAGTTACGTCACTTCATGGGGGGCAGACAATGTAAACAGTTACTTCATGGGGGGGCAGACAATGTAAACAGTTACTTCGTGGGGGGGCAGACAATGTAAACAGTTACTTCGATAGTTCATGGGAAGGTATCATGCAGCCAGCACAACGACCAGTTATTTACTTTCTTCATCATCCTCTTCAACTGGTAGGTTCAGTAACTCACCTAAAATACCTGTCCTTAAAGATCCCAACACTAGACGGGATTGGAACTCAAGAGCATCGTCACAGTCCTTGACCACGATGTCAAGAAATGTATAAGGGATTTATTCTAAAAGTAATTGCAATGACAAGACGACCAAACAATAATAGCAATGATATTAAATATGAGAACCTTAGAGATTAAGGATATCTGCCTAATAGTTAAATGTATCGCTGGTCCCGGGTTCAAACCCTGCCCGCTCCCATTCCCTGACGTCCTGCTGGAGGTTTGGACTAGGAAGCAAATTATCTTCAACTATGATGGAAAATCCGAAACATTTAAAACAGTTTACATAAAAAAACATTTTACAAGCGACTATGGAAGTTATCTAAAATAAAAATATATCCTGTTTTACATTATTTTATTTATTTATTTAATGTTCTGTTGTGTTTTCAATATTCATGTTGCGTACTTAAGTAGCAATTTGAAAAATAGGTTGAGCATGAAAAAGGTACAGTTGTTATCAGTTGTTGTCAGTTGTTGACACAAAAACTACAAAACTGTTGTTGCTTCAGTATTTGCAACTACGCTATCATTAGGGCGAAGGTTGAGCTTGTATCTGTTTCACCAGATCAAGGGGCAGTTGTGCGCTTACAACAAAGGTCATCTGGTGTATTAAGTCTATTTCTGAATTTAGACTTGATAACTAACAAGCTGGTAAAAAACTTGTTTCGTAAAGATATGCTGTAAATGGAAGAAAAAGGTTCAACACAATCTCCTACAGAACGGGATATCAATGCCAACACTTAAACCAGAATAGTGTAAATGACATTAAAAAAAAATGCCTATGGCAGTGTCTTCATTGTTAATGTATGTCGATAAATCATACAGTGATTTCCTATGACTTTTGTTAACTCATTAAAATTCATATCGTGGACCATCTGTACAGAAACCACAATGATTTTGACAGGAGATCTTATACTTGACGGAGGCGCGGCGGCCGAGTGGTAAAGCGCTTGGCTTCTCAGGGGTCCCGGGATCGAACCTTTGTCAAGACTGGGGAAATTTTAATTTCGGGATCTTTAGGGTCCTCTGAGTCCACCTAGCTCTAATGTTAATGACATTAGTTGGAAAAAAGTAAAGTCGGTTAGTCGTTGTGCTGCCCACATGACACCCTCGTTAACAGTGGGCCACAGAAACAGATGACCTTTACAATAACTGCAAGGTCTCAAGGGGGAAATTTCTTTTTTTAACTTATACTTCAAAATTAACTTTTTTTTTCTAATCTATGAAATGATGTCCATGTCGTTTTATGAGGTTTGCCAATTTAAACTCGTCATTAAATTGTCATTAATCGTAAAACAGCATCATCCTTGAAAATGTTTTTCAATGATTTGTAGCGGCCCCCGAAAGGGGAAAGCACGCTATTAGTTTTGTGTGGCCTGTCTGTCCGTCCATCCCATTTAGAGCTCAGAAACTAGAAGAGAAAATGAAAATCGGACATCAGGATATTTTAGATCATTCAAAGTTCTGATGCAACGGCTACTTTTTTCTTTTCCGAAAGTGAACCATCTAATTTTTAAAATTATATATGCAAGCAGATTTTAAAAAAAATATCAATGAAAAACTTCAGGGGAGGTACCTTTTTTTAAAAGGTCATGGACTTCTTCATTAATAACTCAAGCATCACTTATAGATTCGCGCATTGGTACAAAAAAAATGCATTTAAGGTCACAATGGTAAAAGTGTCAATGGTTCATAATAAAATATATTTTCCATTTATTAACTAACTCATTGAATAGAATACTGATTCAAATGTTTTAAAAAAAAAGAATTTTGATACGAACTTCGTTTTAGTTATAAGTTTACAAAATAACGAACTACTTTTACAGCGGGCAGTTTTGACATAATCTCATTATAGGGGCCTACACTTGACTGTCTAAATAAGACTAAATAGAGCCCAGATCTAGATATATTTATAATAAATGTATTAATAATTTGAACACAATTTTAATTATTAAGGCAATAACTTATCTTCTGACAGCTTAGGGGTGCAGATTAATTTATTGTGTAAACAATAGTATCACATTAAGAAATGAATAGGATACGAACAGCATCAGCATAGACATAGATGATAGTAGGCCTACACTATTACCCGGTACCAAAAGGCCTACTATTCCTGATCATAACATTGGCCTAGGTCTAGTAATTTTAAGATTAAACGTGTAAATTCATGCGAGTTCTAATCTAGATATTGTAGATTCTATATCAAGATTATATATCTAGTTCTAGATCTAGAATTAGATCTGCACTTAGATCTAGATCTAGACTTGGATCTAATTCTTGACTAGACTTAGATCTATTTCTAGATCTAGACTAAGATCTTGAATCTAGATTTATATGTAAAACTAGGTCTAGATCTACCTAGATCTATGTCTAGTTTGTATGACAAATGACAATGGAGATATTCATTTTTATTTTGCGAAGGGAATGTCTGGTCCAGGTAGAGCTACTCCAAGTCTTTCAAGTCATTTCTATCTACCTCACTACCTAACTAAAGTAGGTCAAGAATGATTTTTTTTCGTGTTGCCAATTTATCTAATTTTGTAAGAAGAATAAATCTTTTTTAGTTTCTCTTTATTACATGTAACATGTTATTAATTTTGAATGTATAAATAAGGTAAATAATTATTATTTTTAAGTGTTCGCTAAATGAATATATGGAGATGCTGCGGCTGAGTGGTAAAGCACTTGGAACCAGACGTCCGGTGTTCAAATCCTGGTGAAGGCTCTAGGTAGACCCCTTTTGGGGCCGATTTTGAGTTTGTGTTTCCACACAAACGGTTTTTGTAACCTTGTTTCTAATATTATTATGTTCTAATAATCTAGCTTCTAAACAAAACCTGTGTATGAAGCATTGCTAAGATAGTTCATAATAGAACATTCTTTGAAGAGTAATTTAGACGCAATATCTTTCAACAAGCCCAGTAACAATAACCCCACGGAAACTGCATACAATTGTGTAGTAGACAAAAGAAAATCGACCCATTTCGACTCAGCCTTAAGCGCTCAATCTAAAGCTCCGCCAGCATCATCGGAGTGTGACCAAGTGTGTGCATGTTTGTGCGTGTGTGTGTGTGTGTGTGTCAGTCTGTGTAAGTGTATCAAAACAACATTTCTATCTCACGAAATCCAGGCAGTGTTAACCACAGCTTGTAATTGGCCTTCCATTGACCCAGCCAGCGACAGGCACAAATCAGATAGAAACAAATGATAGTTATTTGAGGAATGTTCCCTCAAGGCAAGTCGAGGCTTTTAAATGCTTCACAACAAAACAATGTAAATTTTAGAAAGTTGAAAAATAACAAAATTTGGCATTCATTCTTGTTGCACTATCTGTTTTTACATTTATGCCACAGACCCATTATTGTTATTATTAACTAAAACATTCTAAAATGTATCCGTATATTTTTCTAAAGAAAGAACACAGATGTAAAGAAAGAGAACAAAATATTTTTCTTGTACTTCTAATCAGGTCCATTTTAGCGTCGTAATAGAACAAATATAGTCACTATTGCATTTGTTCTGTCTGTCTGTCTGTCCTACTGGTCCATTGACGGGACACAAAGACTAAGACTTCCGTTCTCACCTTGGTTTTAAGTCTAAACCACTGACATTTATTATACCTAGACTGGACATGGAAATCTCTTACACTACACAAAAATGTCGTGAAAAGCTTCAAAAACTCTGAAACAAGGCGTTGTTGTGTCAAGTAGTGTCAACCCTAACCTATGTAACACATAATTTAGTGTTAAGATCTAGTAATTCCACATCGAAAATAAATGAAATTTAATCTTATAATTATTATTTTGAAAATTTTTAGATACATAATTTTGAAAGCTCTCGTTAGTACAAACATCAAATGGCTTTATTTCATAGATTTGCGTGAATATATAGTTCTGTGAATAATAGCCCATTCTAAATAAAATCCTAAACTGTGAAAACTAAACATCGTGACTTTTCTTAGACAGAAAATATCGATTTTCGTAGATTTGGGCTGACTTCCCCTTTAGCCTGAGAAAGAGTCACATTGCTAACAATTTATATAGAGAGATTTGTGATGTTATATTTATTAGATAAGAATCTGTTTCCTTTTTCCACTCTAAGTATAATACATATAGGTCTGTGGGCTAAACATAGTTTAGAGTTCTTTGTATGTTTCTGCTCAAAACAAGGCACATTGTGCATACAGCTTGAACGTTATTGTTGACTGACACTACAAACTGAAACCCAATTCAGTTACACACGCTGAGTTCACTTCTAGTTCCAGAAATAGTGTTTTTTTTTAGATGATAAGCTTCTTGTATAAAACTTTGGCTGTCATCTCTTCCATGTTAACCGTCGCCATAATAGTGTCATTTAACTCAACTGATACTTTTTAACCTTCAGTTAATACTACCTACCTAAATCGACTATTGTTGTTTTTTCCCCCAGTAAGGCTATAGCGTTGATCAATTAAGCCACGACCATCGTCCATGTGCTATGATGTGATCAAGTCTCATTCACGTGATATTATACTCACCCTGACATGATTCTAAAGATCAGGGGCGGACTGGGTATCAAAATCGGCCCGGGCATTACCATATAAACCGGCCCACAAATAGCATGTCATATGTTGTAGCTACGATTTTGACGGTGGGTTGGGGGATTTTGTCTCTCCCCTTCCCACAACATATACACTATATATATATATATATATATATATATATATATATATATATATATATATATATATATATGTGTGTGTGTGTGTGTGTCTGTGTGTGTCTCTGTGTGTGTGTGTATGTAATTAATCTTCATAATATACCGATCTTTCATTCTTTCGGACGGTTTTTGTACCCTAGAACAGGCTCTTCCTTTAGTTAGTGGAAACACAGTACACACCGCCATTGACAGCTACGGAGACTTGCGGAGCGCTGTGAGTTCATCCAGTTTGGTTCGGGGCGTAGCCCCGGATCCAAGCATCATTGCCGGTATTTAAAGCTTTAAAACAATGCATATTCTGAGGTATCTACAATGCATTCTCTACTACTCTGCTACTCTTCCACTAAAAAATTCAAAAACCAAATTCGCACTTAATTAATGGAGTGCAGCGACTGATAGAAAATGGTAACTTACTAACTATAGTTTTCCTTTAGTTATTGTATTATAGGGGGATGGTAACCACAAGGCCCCTTTTGGCTAAGCTCATGGAATTTGGTGACTGTAGTTTGCTTATTTTTTTATTTTTGTTTTATTGAAGGGAGGGGGGTTAGCATTAAAATCTCCACTAGGGGGGATTTTAAGCTCAGCCCCCTACTCCTTGATTGCACTGGGGCAGTAAGGAAGGTTTCCCTTTCAGACAATGAGGTCTGAGGCAACAGATGGTTTGAACCCCCCGACGTTTTTCATATGTCAATCTAGTCATGCATGTTGATCTGTGACTTAAACTATGCTAAGTCTTGGTTTTCATGCCTCACTCAGGCAACCCATTCCATTAAAATATTAGTGAAAGCAGAACGGTTAAATAGGCACTTACTTAATGTGAAAAACTTTTACTTCGTCCTAGTACATTATCAAAAACGCGAATTGTATATGAATTTACTTACTTACTTAGACTTAGGTCCTCCCGCGCCGTTCGGCATTTGGCGGCAAGCTGTCTCTATAAAGATCTTTCACTGGCGATGTCTGAAGCCTCCTCCCACCTGGTGTCCACTGTTCTGAGGTTCTCTATGAAAGTGTGGCGTCAAGCTATACGAGGACGTCCCTGTTTGCGCTTTCCTCTTATTGGCCTCAGTGTCATCGCAACTTTTGGTATGCGTAGTTCATTTTGTCGAAGAACATGTCCGGCAAACCTCATGCGACGCTCTGTCACAACCTCACTAATTGTTCTACTCCTAGTTTGGCATAATATTTGCTTGTTTGAGACCCCATCTCTATGACTGACTCTTAAAATCCATCTCAGCCACTTTATACTAAGCATAATTTTGCCATTATAATAGCAAAAAAAAAATATTTAGATCTACATTTAGATTTGGTTTTCTAAAAACATACAATAATATTTTTTTTTTGTGCAAGCTGAAGCGTAGATTTTTAGATCAATGTTATTACAAATAAACAAATAGAGAGATTTCTGTTAATTTACAAATCGCAGAAAAAAGAACTCTATATCCATATTGAGCTGTGAATAAGTTGTGTGGTTTGCAATTTACCGGCTGTGTGTGTTAAAATTAATTTTCTTTAACATTCTCAATTCTCAATCAAAAGACGTGGGAGGGAAGGAGCTAAAACAACTGGGAGTGCCATCAAACGTCCATGCTTAAGCAGTGCTGAAGTCCATGCCGCTCGAACATAGCAAAAAGTACGGTCTAATGTTTTGCAAATGGTAATAGGCTTAAGTAGGTTACAGTGTATCTTTGATATTCCTGTTGAATTTTTAACAAAATTAATTATAAATAAATAAATTAAATTAAAATATAACGTTTTCAGGAACCTGTGTCTTGCTGCTGTCACTTTCTTTTTAAAGTTGTCTGCATTGAAAAAAACTATATCTTTGGTCGCGACCAGTCAGGCCCATTTGGTGCCGGCCAACCGGACATTTGCCCGTTTGCCCATATAGCCCTTTCACCCCTGCTAAAGATATTCACTAATTCATGTTGTATTGTTCACTATTACGACACATTCACTAATCACGTGATAGTCACCAGAGACATTAATATCCCATCAGCCCATGGTTTCCTTAACAAAGCACGTTCTATGGTCAATGTTTGCCACGCCTGGTAAGATCTGTTCAGATGTTTCATTAGTATTACCTGGTACGTTTGCTCAAGTTGTCAGAAACTCACGCGCCTGAAACCATCACCAAAAAAAATGCTAGGTTAAAGGAGACACGCTCAATTCCACTAACGCACATCTGGCTACATAATTCTCCTGGAACCATAGAAAATAAACATGAATCTCTTCAACCAATCTTCATGATCAAAATAATGACTATATTAAATAGGTAAGGTCATTGCATGAGTTTCTAACACCATAAAATACTACTTTTGCTTAACTAGTGTTTTAAAGCAAAAAAATTACTTTAATGTTTTAAGTCTCTTCAATTCCTGTTTCTGTTTTGTCCTATTTAGAATCCCACCCAATGAGATGAACGTCCATTCCTTGGGGTTGCCTTCTCGTCTTTTTCCTTGTTCAATTATCTGGGCACGATTCCTAGAGATGCAGTTTGCTGTCAACAACTAGGCTTAAGCTCATTTTGTGTTTGATCCAACTAATACTCAAGGGAAAAAAGAATGGTTCCATAAATCTCTCAATAAAATCTTCTCACCCACTCAACGTTGTAGAGCACTTTGCATATTTGGAGAGTTCGATAGTCAAAATTCGAGAGACGTTTATAACCATCTGGCTAAGGCCAACATTGCAGTAGGTCGCCTTCAACAAGAGTGGTGGAATACATTGCTCCGCTAAAACCAACATTGCACTAGGTCGCCTTCAACAAGAGTGGTGGAATACATTGCTCCGCTAAAACCAACATTGCAGTAGGTCGCCTTCAACAAGAGTGGTGGAATACATTTCTCCGCTAAAACCAACATTGCAGTAGGTCGCCTTCAACAAGAGTGGTGGAATACATTGCTCCGCTAAAACCAACATTGCACTAGGTCGCCTTCAACAAGAGTGGTGGAATACATTGCTCCGCTAAAACCAACATTGCAGTAGGTCGCCTTCAACAAGAGTGGTCGAATACATTGCTCCGCTAAAACCAACATTGCAGTAGGTCGCCTTCAACAAGAGTGGTGGAATACATTGCTCCGCTAAAACCAACATTGCAGTAGGTCGCCTTCAACAAGAGTGGTGGAATACATTGCTCCGCTAAAACAAACATTGCAGTAGGTCGCCTTCAACAAGAGTGGTGGAATACATTGCTCCGCTAAAACCAACATTGCAGTAGGTCGCCTTCAACAAGAGTGGTGGAATACATTGCTCCGCTAAAACCAACATTGCAGTAGGTCGCCTTCAACAAGAGTGGTGGAATACATTGCTCCGCTAAAACCAACATTGCAGTAGGTCGCCTTCAACAAGAGTGGTGGAATACATTGCTCCGCTAAAACCAACATTGCAGTAGGTCGCCTTCAACAAGAGTGGTGGAATACATTGCTCCGCTAAAACCAACATTGCAGTAGGTCGCCTTCAACAAGAGTGGTGGAATACATTGCTCCGCTAAAACCAACATTGCAGTAGGTCGCCTTCAACAAGAGTGGTGGAATACATTGCTCCGCTAAAACCAACATTGCAGTAGGTCGCCTTCAACAAGACTGGTGGAATACATTGCTCCGCTAAAACCAACATTGCAGTAGGTCGCCTTCAACAAGACTGGTGGAATACATTGCTCCGCTAAAACCAACATTGCAGTAGGTCGCCTTCAACAAGACTGGTGGAATACATTTCTCCGCTAAAACCAACATTGCAGTAGGTCGCCTTCAACAAGAGTGGTGGAATACATTTCTCCGCTAAAACCAACATTGCAGTAGGTCGCCTTCAACAAGACTGGTGGAATACATTGCTCCGCTAAAACCAACATTGCAGTAGGTCGCCTTCAACAAGACTGGTGGAATACATTGCTCCGCTAAAACCAACATTGCAGTAGGTCGCCTTCAACAAGACTGGTGGAATACATTGCTCCGCTAAAACCAACATTGCAGTAGGTCGCCTTCAACAAGAGTGGTGGAATACATTTCTCCGCTAAAACCAACATTGCAGTAGGTCGCCTTCAACAAGACTGGTGGAATACATTGCTCCGCTAAAACCAACATTGCAGTAGGTCGCCTTCAACAAGAGTGGTGGAATACATTGCTCCGCTAAAACCAACATTGCAGTAGGTCGCCTTCAACAAGAGTGGTGGAATACATTGCTCCGCTAAAACCAACATTGCAGTAGGTCGCCTTCAACAAGAGTGGTGGAATACATTGCTCCGCTAAAACCAACATTGCAGTAGGTCGCCTTCAACAAGAGTGGTGGAATACATTGCTCCGCTAAAACCAACATTGCAGTAGGTCGCCTTCAACAAGAGTGGTGGAATACATTGCTCCGCTAAAACCAACATTGCAGTAGGTCGCCTTCAACAAGAGTGGTGGAATACATTGCTCCGCTAAAACCAACATTGCAGTAGGTCGCCTTCAACAAGAGTGGTGGAATACATTGCTCCGCTAAAACCAACATTGCAGTAGGTCGCCTTCAACAAGAGTGGTGGAATACATTGCTCCGCTAAAACCAACATTGCAGTAGGTCGCCTTCAACAAGAGTGGTGGAATACATTGCTCCGCTAAAACCAACATTGCAGTAGGTCGCCTTCAACAAGAGTGGTGGAATACATTGCTCCGCTAAAACCAACATTGCAGTAGGTCGCCTTCAACAAGAGTGGTGGAATACATTGCTCCGCTAAAACCAACATTGCAGTAGGTCGCCTTCAACAAGAGTGGTGGAATACATTGCTCCGCTAAAACCAACATTGCAGTAGGTCGCCTTCAACAAGAGTGGTGGAATACATTGCTCCGCTAAAACCAACATTGCAGTAGGTCGCCTTCAACAAGAGTGGTGGAATACATTGCTCCGCTAAAACCAACATTGCAGTAGGTCGCCTTCAACAAGAGTGGTGGAATACATTGCTCCGCTAAAACCAACATTGCAGTAGGTCGCCTTCAACAAGAGTGGTGGAATACATTGCTCCGCTAAAACCAACATTGCAGTAGGTCGCCTTCAACAAGAGTGGTGGAATACATTGCTCCGCTAAAACCAACATTGCAGTAGGTCGCCTTCAACAAGAGTGGTGGAATACATTGCTCCGCTAAAACCAACATTGCAGTAGGTCGCCTTCAACAAGAGTGGTGGAATACATTGCTCCGCTAAAACCAACATTGCAGTAGGTCGCCTTCAACAAGAGTGGTGGAATACATTGCTCCGCTAAAACCAACATTGCAGTAGGTCGCCTTCAACAAGAGTGGTGGAATACATTGCTCCGCTAAAACCAACATTGCAGTAGGTCGCCTTCAACAAGAGTGGTGGAATACATTGCTCCGCTAAAACCAACATTGCAGTAGGTCGCCTTCAACAAGAGTGGTGGAATACATTGCTCCGCTAAAAGCAACATTGCAGTAGGTCGCCTTCAACAAGAGTGGTGGAATACATTGCTCCGCTAAAACCAACATTGCAGTAGGTCGCCTTCAACAAGAGTGGTGGAATACATTGCTCCGCTAAAACCAACATTGCAGTAGGTCGCCTTCAACAAGAGTGGTGGAATACATTGCTCCGCTAAAACCAACATTGCAGTAGGTCGCCTTCAACAAGAGTGGTGGAATACATTGCTCCGCTAAAACCAACATTGCAGTAGGTCGCCTTCAACAAGAGTGGTGGAATACATTGCTCCGCTAAAACCAACATTGCAGTAGGTCGCCTTCAACAAGAGTGGTGGAATACATTGCTCCGCTAAAACCAACATTGCAGTAGGTCGCCTTCAACAAGAGTGGTGGAATACATTGCTCCGCTAAAACCAACATTGCAGTAGGTCGCCTTCAACAAGAGTGGTGGAATACATTGCTCCGCTAAAACCAACATTGCAGTAGGTCGCCTTCAACAAGAGTGGTGGAATACATTGCTCCGCTAAAACCAACATTGCAGTAGGTCGCCTTCAACAAGAGTGGTGGAATACATTGCTCCGCTAAAACCAACATTGCAGTAGGTCGCCTTCAACAAGAGTGGTGGAATACATTGCTCCGCTAAAACCAACATTGCAGTAGGTCGCCTTCAACAAGAGTGGTGGAATACATTGCTCCGCTAAAACCAACATTGCAGTAGGTCGCCTTCAACAAGAGTGGTGGAATACATTGCTCCGCTAAAACCAACATTGCAGTAGGTCGCCTTCAACAAGAGTGGTGGAATACATTGCTCCGCTAAAACCAACATTGCAGTAGGTCGCCTTCAACAAGAGTGGTGGAATACATTGCTCCGCTAAAACCAACATTGCAGTAGGTCGCCTTCAACAAGAGTGGTGGAATACATTGCTCCGCTAAAACCAACATTGCAGTAGGTCGCCTTCAACAAGAGTGGTGGAATACATTGCTCCGCTAAAACCAACATTGCAGTAGGTCGCCTTCAACAAGAGTGGTGGAATACATTGCTCCGCTAAAACCAACATTGCAGTAGGTCGCCTTCAACAAGAGTGGTGGAATACATTGCTCCGCTAAAACCAACATTGCAGTAGGTCGCCTTCAACAAGAGTGGTGGAATACATTGCTCCGCTAAAACCAACATTGCAGTAGGTCGCCTTCAACAAGAGTGGTGGAATACATTGCTCCGCTAAAACCAACATTGCAGTAGGTCGCCTTCAACAAGAGTGGTGGAATACATTGCTCCGCTAAAACCAACATTGCAGTAGGTCGCCTTCAACAAGAGTGGTGGAATACATTGCTCCGCTAAAACCAACATTGCAGTAGGTCGCCTTCAACAAGAGCTGGTGGAATACATTGCTCCGCTAAAACCAACATTGCAGTAGGTCGCCTTCAACAAGAGTGGTGGAATACATTGCTCCGCTAAAACCAACATTGCAGTAGGTCGCCTTCAACAAGAGTGGTGGAATACATTGCTCCGCTAAAACCAACATTGCAGTAGGTCGCCTTCAACAAGAGTGGTGGAATACATTGCTCCGCTAAAACCAACATTGCAGTAGGTCGCCTTCAACAAGAGTGGTGGAATACATTGCTCCGCTAAAACCAACATTGCAGTAGGTCGCCTTCAACAAGAGTGGTGGAATACATTGCTCCGCTAAAACCAACATTGCAGTAGGTCGCCTTCAACAAGAGTGGTGGAATACATTGCTCCGCTAAAACCAACATTGCAGTAGGTCGCCTTCAACAAGAGTGGTGGAATACATTGCTCCGCTAAAACCAACATTGCAGTAGGTCGCCTTCAACAAGAGTGGTGGAATACATTGCTCCGCTAAAACCAACATTGCAGTAGGTCGCCTTCAACAAGAGTGGTGGAATACATTGCTCCGCTAAAACCAACATTGCAGTAGGTCGCCTTCAACAAGAGTGGTGGAATACATTGCTCCGCTAAAACCAACATTGCAGTAGGTCGCCTTCAACAAGAGTGGTGGAATACATTGCTCCGCTAAAACCAACATTGCAGTAGGTCGCCTTCAACAAGAGTGGTGGAATACATTGCTCCGCTAAAACCAACATTGCAGTAGGTCGCCTTCAACAAGAGTGGTGGAATACATTGCTCCGCTAAAACCAACATTGCAGTAGGTCGCCTTCAACAAGAGTGGTGGAATACATTGCTCCGCTAAAACCAACATTGCAGTAGGTCGCCTTCAACAAGAGTGGTGGAATACATTGCTCCGCTAAAACCAACATTGCAGTAGGTCGCCTTCAACAAGAGTGGTGGAATACATTGCTCCGCTAAAACCAACATTGCAGTAGGTCGCCTTCAACAAGAGTGGTGGAATACATTGCTCCGCTAAAACCAACATTGCAGTAGGTCGCCTTCAACAAGAGTGGTGGAATACATTGCTCCGCTAAAACCAACATTGCAGTAGGTCGCCTTCAACAAGAGTGGTGGAATACATTGCTCCGCTAAAACCAACATTGCAGTAGGTCGCCTTCAACAAGAGTGGTGGAATACATTGCTCCGCTAAAACCAACATTGCAGTAGGTCGCCTTCAACAAGAGTGGTGGAATACATTGCTCCGCTAAAACCAACATTGCAGTAGGTCGCCTTCAACAAGAGTGGTGGAATACATTGCTCCGCTAAAACCAACATTGCAGTAGGTCGCCTTCAACAAGAGTGGTGGAATACATTGCTCCGCTAAAACCAACATTGCAGTAGGTCGCCTTCAACAAGAGTGGTGGAATACATTGCTCCGCTAAAACCAACATTGCAGTAGGTCGCCTTCAACAAGAGTGGTGGAATACATTGCTCCGCTAAAACCAACATTGCAGTAGGTCGCCTTCAACAAGAGTGGTGGAATACATTGCTCCGCTAAAACCAACATTGCAGTAGGTCGCCTTCAACAAGAGTGGTGGAATACATTGCTCCGCTAAAACCAACATTGCAGTAGGTCGCCTTCAACAAGAGTGGTGGAATACATTGCTCCGCTAAAACCAACATTGCAGTAGGTCGCCTTCAACAAGAGTGGTGGAATACATTGCTCCGCTAAAACCAACATTGCAGTAGGTCGCCTTCAACAAGAGTGGTGGAATACATTGCTCCGCTAAAACCAACATTGCAGTAGGTCGCCTTCAACAAGAGTGGTGGAATACATTGCTCCGCTAAAACCAACATTGCAGTAGGGTCGCCTTCAACAAGAGTGGTGGAATACATTGCTCCGCTAAAACCAACATTGCAGTAGGTCGCCTTCAACAAGAGTGGTGGAATACATTGCTCCGCTAAAACCAACATTGCAGTAGGTCGCCTTCAACAAGAGTGGGTGGAATACATTGCTCCGCTAAAACCAACATTGCAGTAGGTCGCCTTCAACAAGAGTGGTGGAATACATTGCTCCGCTAAAACCAACATTGCAGTAGGTCGCCTTCAACAAGAGTGGTGGAATACATTGCTCCGCTAAAACCAACATTGCAGTAGGTCGCCTTCAACAAGAGTGGTGGAATACATTGCTCCGCTAAAACCAACATTGCAGTAGGTCGCCTTCAACAAGAGTGGTGGAATACATTGCTCCGCTAAAACCAACATTGCAGTAGGTCGCCTTCAACAAGAGTGGTGGAATACATTGCTCCGCTAAAACCAACATTGCAGTAGGTCGCCTTCAACAAGAGTGGTGGAATACATTGCTCCGCTAAAACCAACATTGCAGTAGGTCGCCTTCAACAAGAGTGGTGGAATACATTGCTCCGCTAAAACCAACATTGCAGTAGGTCGCCTTCAACAAGAGTGGTGGAATACATTGCTCCGCTAAAACCAACATTGCAGTAGGTCGCCTTCAACAAGAGTGGTGGAATACATTGCTCCGCTAAAACCAACATTGCAGTAGGTCGCCTTCAACAAGAGTGGTGGAATACATTGCTCCGCTAAAACCAACATTGCAGTAGGTCGCCTTCAACAAGAGTGGTGGAATACATTGCTCCGCTAAAACCAACATTGCAGTAGGTCGCCTTCAACAAGAGTGGTGGAATACATTGCTCCGCTAAAACCAACATTGCAGTAGGTCGCCTTCAACAAGAGTGGTGGAATACATTGCTCCGCTAAAACCAACATTGCAGTAGGTCGCCTTCAACAAGAGTGGTGGAATACATTGCTCCGCTAAAACCAACATTGCAGTAGGTCGCCTTCAACAAGACTGGTGGAATACATTGCTCCGCTAAAACCAACATTGCAGTAGGTCGCCTTCAACAAGACTGGTGGAATACATTGCTCCGCTAAAACCAACATTGCAGTAGGTCGCCTTCAACAAGACTGGTGGAATACATTGCTCCGCTAAAACCAACATTGCAGTAGGTCGCCTTCAACAAGAGTGGTGGAATACATTGCTCCGCTAAAACCAACATTGCAGTAGGTCGCCTTCAACAAGAGTGGTGGAATACATTGCTCCGCTAAAACCAACATTGCAGTAGGTCGCCTTCAACAAGACTGGTGGAATACATTGCTCCGCTAAAACCAACATTGCAGTAGGTCGCCTTCAACAAGAGTGGTGGAATACATTGCTCCGCTAAAACAAACATTGCACTAGGTCGCCTTCAACAAGAGTGGTGGAATACATTGCTCCGCTAAAACCAACATTGCAGTAGGTCGCCTTCAACAAGAGTGGTGGAATACATTGCTCCGCTAAAACCAACATTGCAGTAGGTCGCCTTCAACAAGAGTGGTGGAATACATTGCTCCGCTAAAACCAACATTGCAGTAGGTCGCCTTCAACAAGAGTGGTGGAATACATTGCTCCGCTAAAACCAACATTGCAGTAGGTCGCCTTCAACAAGAGTGGTGGAATACATTGCTCCGCTAAAACCAACATTGCAGTAGGTCGCCTTCAACAAGAGTGGTGGAATACATTGCTCCGCTAAAACCAACATTGCAGTAGGTCGCCTTCAACAAGAGTGGTGGAATACATTGCTCCGCTAAAACCAACATTGCAGTAGGTCGCCTTCAACAAGAGTGGTGGAATACATTGCTCCGCTAAAACCAACATTGCAGTAGGTCGCCTTCAACAAGAGTGGTGGAATACATTGCTCCGCTAAAACCAACATTGCAGTAGGTCGCCTTCAACAAGAGTGGTGGAATACATTGCTCCGCTAAAACCAACATTGCAGTAGGTCGCCTTCAACAAGAGTGGTGGAATACATTGCTCCGCTAAAACCAACATTGCAGTAGGTCGCCTTCAACAAGACTGGTGGAATACATTGCTCCGCTAAAACCAACATTGCAGTAGGTCGCCTTCAACAAGAGTGGTGGAATACATTGCTCCGCTAAAACCAACATTGCAGTAGGTCGCCTTCAACAAGAGTGGTGGAATACATTGCTCCGCTAAAACCAACATTGCAGTAGGTCGCCTTCAACAAGACTGGTGGAATACATTGCTCCGCTAAAACCAACATTGCAGTAGGTCGCCTTCAACAAGAGTGGTGGAATACATTGCTCCGCTAAAACCAACATTGCAGTAGGTCGCCTTCAACAAGACTGGTGGAATACATTGCTCCGCTAAAACCAACATTGCAGTAGGTCGCCTTCAACAAGACTGGTGGAATACATTGCTCCGCTAAAACCAACATTGCAGTAGGTCGCCTTCAACAAGACTGGTGGAATACATTGCTCCGCTAAAACCAACATTGCAGTAGGTCGCCTTCAACAAGACTGGTGGAATACATTGCTCCGCTAAAACCAACATTGCAGTAGGTCGCCTTCAACAAGAGTGGTGGAATACATTGCTCCGCTAAAACCAACATTGCAGTAGGTCGCCTTCAACAAGACTGGTGGAATACATTGCTCCGCTTGCTAACACTACATCATTGTCTACGAAGCTGTAGCCCATTGAAACCTTTCTTAATCTTCGGCCTTGAAGACGTAGCTTTAGTATTATTCCATGGAGGAAGATCTAAAGATCAACAGAAGGGAAGTATCTCCCAAACCCACATTTTCAAAGAACTGCTGTGCGGCTACAGACCAAGAAATGTATTTCTGTGTATACAAACTTTCTATCATCTCTTTGACATCGATACAAAGTTTCTTTTTCACATTTCTCTTTCTAGATAAAAAAAACTTTAAAAAAAAGGTCAAGTTCCCCTTTCGGACCTTGCGATCTATAGGGAAGTTGATGTGACCAACCGCCTTTACTTTTTGCCAATTGTCAGGTACCCTTTATAGCTGGGTTGTCTTAGAGGTGCCCAAAGATCCCAACAATTTAGATCCCATTCTTCACCAATGTTCGAACCCAGGACCCTTTTAAAGTATTTTTAAAGTACTCTTTGAAATACTAGTTTGTGTATTCTTGATAGAAACTATACTATTTTGTTTCATTGACGACTTCTACTAACTTTTAGAGCTACATTATTAGAGCGTTACATTGAATCTTTTAGTAAAAGGGAAATTGAAAAAAAAAATTAAAACGTAATACAAATATGACATCTAACTTTGAATAAAATCAATTCATATAAAGAAGATGTTTATCTTTGTGCTATTCGTCTAAATCCCGCCCCCCCCCCCCTCTATCAAACTTTTCAACTGTGTTACAAAGTAGCTTTTAATTACGCGAAAACCTAAGAGTGACCATACGTCATCAGTCGGACATGATCCGAGACAATATTTACATTCCTGGTGTTGAATGACCCAAGCGATGACCACTGGCTTGCTACAATATTTAGTAGCAGATCTGAACGACTCGTGAGTAGTTGCTGCCATGACCAAATTATATTATCTTTTCTCTTTTTTTTTATTTGTATTCTCCTCTTTCCTGACGTGTATTTCTCCCCTCACTCATGCCAGCGTTGAAGCTCGGAGATCATCTCTAGAACCAGTGGAAGAATTCGATTTTTGATTAGACATAGAAAAGGTTCAAACTCGGTTTGCTGGTCGACTGCTAGTTTAACGGCTTGGCCGAGAAATGGCGAGACGCATTAGCTCCAATACAAATGTTATTGAACAAACTTCCTGGATAGGAAAGTAGGCGCTACACATTTCAAACAGAAATACAGAGGATGGGTTTTGGTTTCTTTCATGTTGTTGTTTTTTGGCACATCCATTTCAGTGACTAAAAGTTAGCAAGTGACATAACAACCGCATTTTCATATTTGAAACACAAACTCATCAGTTGGGATTCTTATCAGTCTACCTTGCACATGGCCGCCCTTTAAAAACACATGCTCTCGATTTTCGTTGTTACTAAGTAGTGCAATAAGAATCAATTCAATTTCAAATGTTTATGGTTTTTATCGCATACCAACCTATTCTTGAAAATAAAATGTATCCTTGATTAGTTGGATTAGATCTTGACTCCTGTTGTATTCAGAAACAAATGTTTTTCTATAAAACGAATACGGTTTCTGTTATTTTCGGGTCGTGTCAAACTGATTTGAGAATCTTCCATCAAACGTTGACAGATGACCGTATTTAAAACTGACACGCTTGAGAGCTCTCACCTAATATCTAAACCATTAAATCCTATTAAAGTGTTAGGGTTGGAATAGAGCTCCAGTCAAATTCATGTCTTTAAGTGAGAAAACTCTTCATCGCAAGCACTCATCTCATTATGGTGTCAGCAGAAGGTTAGAGAAATACTAAACTAGTATTGACAAATCATGTAACTTCTCTCGGATCACTGGAAACTATTTCTACATGATAGCGTCTTGATGCAGTGGTTCTGTTAAGATAGAAACAGTTCAAGCACAACTATTTTGTTGATATAGAAGAAATTTAAGACAGAACTATTTTGTAGAAATAGAAGAAATGTAAGACAGAACTATTTTGTAGATATAGAAGAAATTTAAGACAGAACTATTTTGTAGAAATAGAAGAAATTTAAGACAGAACTATTTTGTAGATATAGAAGAAATTTAAGACAGAACTATTTTGTAGATATAGAAGAAATTTAAGACAGAACTATTTTGTAGATATAGAAGAAATTTAAGACAGAACTATTTTGTTGAGATAGAAACAGTTCAGGTAGAACTATCGTGTTTCTTAAAAAAACAACAATGTTTTTCCATTCCATTCCATTTTTTTATCATTAAAAATACGAAATCTCATGTCCTTGTGCTGCATTATTAGGTACCTTTGAATAAGTTACCTTTGATTTAGTTACCTTTGAATTAGGTACCTTTGATTTAGTTACCTTTGAATTAGGTACCTTTGAATTAGGAACCTTTGATTTAGTTACCTTTGAATTAGGTACCTTTGATTTAGGAACCTTTGATTTAGTTACCTTTGAATTAGGTACCTTTGAATTAGGAACCTTTGATTTAGGTACCTTTGAATTAGGAACCTTTGATTTAGGTACCTTTGAATTAGGAACCTTTGATTTAGTTACCTTTGAATTAGGTACCTTTGAATTAGGAACCTTTGATTTAGGAACCTTTGATTTAGTTACCTTTGAATTAGGAACCTTTGAATTAGGAACCTTTGATTTAGTTACCTTTGAATTAGGTACCTTTGAATTAGTTACCTTTGAATTAGGAACCTTTGATTTAGGTACCTTTGAATTAGGTACCTTTGAATTAGGAACCTTTGATTTAGTTACCTTTGAATTAGGTACCTTTGAATTAGGTACCTTTGAATTAGGAACCTTTGATTTAGGTACCTTTGAATTAGGTACCTTTGAATTAGGAACCTTTGATTTAGTTACCTTTGAATTAGGAACCTTTGAATTAGTTACCTTTGAATTAGGTACCTTTGAATTAGGAACCTTTGAATTAGGAACCTTTGATTTAGTTACCTTTGAATTAGGTACCTTTGAATTAGGAACCTTTGATTTAGGTACCTTTGATTTAGTTACCTTTGAATTAGGAACCTTTGATTTAGTTACCTTTGAATTAGGAACCTTTGATTTAGTTACCTTTGAATTAGGTACCTTTGATTTAGGAACCTTTGATTTAGGTACCTTTGAATTAGGTACCTTTGATTTAGGTACCTTTGAGTTAGGTACCTTTGATTTAGGTACAAGGTACCTTAGAGTTAGGTACCTTTGATTTAGGTACCTTTGATTTTCTCAGCACTTTACGTTGGTACCGGAATGGACAGAAGTTTTAAAAAAGATGAAATTGTGAACAAACTGACAACTATATAAATGAATAAGACACACACACACACGCACAAACACAAAACTGTGATAGAAATAAATTGACTGCATTATGGAAACACGAGGACGAGATGTATATATAGATGCGTTGTGGCCATTTCGTGACGTCACATGTTGACGTAAATGGAGGCCTATAGGGAAATATCGGAAGGCTATCTGATCAGACAGATATCGTGTTCTTTGAGTCCAATGTCATCCTGACAATATTCTTTTTTTATCAATGTAATTTATAATTGCTACATTAATCTCCGCATGGGTGGGGGGGGGGGTGAGAAGGAGGCACAAGTGCGATCACTGTTTAGCAGTTATTCTCAAACTTTTGTCTCAGGCGACCCTCCCCCTTCCAAATTTACCTAATGAATGCCCATTAAAGCTCTTGCGATTAGTGTTTCATATATAATTCAACGACTTTTGGTTGACTAGACATGGCTCTTTCTGAAGTTACATTTCACCAGGTTCCAGCAAGGGGCCCAGAAGTAACACTGAACTCTCTATCAGCAGGGCCCCTATCGGAGCCCGACACACAGCGTTCTGAGGCTGAGTAGGTCTACTCTCCTGACTTTCTATAGCACATTGTTTTCTCACCAAAAAAAAAACAACTTCTGAAGTAATGTAAACAGTAGTCTGATTGGTCAACTTCTGAAGTAATGTAAACAGTAGTCTGATTGGTCAACTTCTGATGTAATGTAAACAGTAGTCTGATTGGTCAACTTCTGAAGTAATGTAAACAGTAGTCTGACTGGTCAACTTCTGATGTAATGTAAACAGTAGTCTGATTGGTCAACTTCTGAAGTAATGTAAACAGTAGTCTGACTGGCCAACTTCTGAAGTAATGTAAACAGTAGTCTGACTGGCCAACTTCTGAAGTAATGTAAACAGTAGTCTGACTGGCCAATACGGAAGCGTTTCTCTGCATCCTTAACTGTACAAATGCATTTTCTTGATATCTAGAGATAATTTTTCACTTTAGTTTAAATAAAACGCATGTCAACTTAAGTCAAACATAAGAAGAGACATTTCTTTCCATTACTATTATGTAGAAAGGCGATGTGACTGAGTGGTAAAACGCTTTGCTTCTGAACCGGAGGTACCGTGTTCGAATCCAAGAAAGTCGAATTTTTTTATTTCGGGCTCTTTTGGGTTGAATCAGTTCAATTAGTCCCTTTGAGCAGACGTGAGCCTGCGAACTGAAGTCGTACAATTATTTTTTTTTGCATTTGAAAAGCGATCACGCTAACATTTGCCCAGATACTCCTTTCTTTCCACCCCCCACCCCAATTTTCCCAACTTTTCTAGTTACTTGAATAATATTCAAATTTGAATAATGTATTAGATATGATAATCCTTTTGTCGTTTATAAAAGAATTACCAATCGGCTTTCAAAATGGTTCGTGCTTTCTCTTCAGATAACACTTGGCAACAAACAAAACGGACATAAAGTCATACATTTCATGACCTGCACTGGTCACTGGCAGATGACGCAACGAATATTAGAACGGTAGAATGAGATTGTATGAAAAACTAGATGAAAAAGTGAGAGAGAAAAAGAGAGAGAAAAAGAGAGAGAAAAAAAGAGAGAGAGAGAAAGAAATAGAGAGAGCGAGAGAAAAAGAGAGAGAAAGAGAGAGAGAGAGAGAGAGAGAGAGAGAAAGAAATGAGTGAAGAGGAAAAGAAGAAAAAAAAAAAGAAAGTAATAAAAAAATATTTCTTTTTTTCTCAAATAAATTTATGAAGGTTATGACAGGAAAAGGGAGGTAATTGAGGGTGAATGTGTGTCGGAGTTACATGAGTTATGCCCCTTTGAGACACTCTTCTCCAGTCCGTCCTATTCCCAATAATGTATCTTATGACAAGGGTCTCATTCAGGTAGACAGAAATATGTGAATATAAATGTTGCCTCTGTATCACCTCGTCACCCCCCCCCCCCCAATACTCCTCTACGAATGAGTAGAAGGAGAAGAGGTACTCCTGCCACCTCATCTAGCCGGTGTGGAAAAGGGGAGCTTAATCATCCCTAAGATTAATATTATTTGATTTGTATTTCCTCCCTTTTTTAAAATGACAAACACCATTTCTGTATAGGATCTTTGTGTCCCGCGAGCAAGCAATAAGCAGTAGAGATTTAGGTTGGAGAGTTGACACTGGATAACTATATCGGGACACCAGTCTTTGGTATTAGTGACTAGATCTCTCTCTCTCTCTCTGTTTATATAAAGAAAGCTCTGGCTGACTTATAACATTCACTTATAAAGAATTCTCACTCTTTTGTAGGCAATAAACTAGTTTTAGCCTGCCTGTTATAACTTACTAGGAATAAGAAAGCGCTCATTGAGATCGAAACAGCAGAAGTGGTTACTGTCCCGCAGAACAAATCTTTTGTTTTCGTGTATTCTTCCCAACAAATTTTAATAAAAGCTTTTTACAAATATAGAAACGTTTAATAAGATAAGATAAGATAAGATTAATAGGGATAATATTAATAGGGATAATACTAATAGCATAGTACTTTAAAACAAAATATAAGAAAGTTCTAAATAACACTTTTAGGTGTGTGAACTTGCGATTGTATTGATGATCAAGAAAAAAAGCACGAGAACTTTGACAAAGAGAATTCACTTCATTGAAGATAGAGCTTTGAAGCTATGAAATGGAAGCATATCTATTCAGGTTTTGTAATGGTTTTGTATAGCGCTGGTGCTCAGTTAGCTATGATCCAGTCTCACATGTGGACTTGTGGGTGGGGGGAGGGAGGGAATTATCTCTGAGAATGTTTGCTGCTGTCTTTGGAGTCAACAAACATAACTCAGGATTAGAACCCTAGCGCCTGTGATAAGTATCTTAAAGGTCTATCTCTATACCCCTTAGACACAATCCAAATCCTATCCAAAAATAAAATGCAAATAATTTAGGATAAGAAAAATAAAAACCACTACTTAACTCTCAGACTAACAATAACAATACCCAAGAATTACAACATTAAAAGTTTTCTTAGATTAAGGGCTATTGATGAAATGAATAAAGATCAAAACATATTTTCCGGACTTAATTAAAATATTTTTTTTTAATTAATAACAAAAATTATTTCACAGGACATCTTCTCAATGCGAACCGATATAGAAACATGATGATGAAGCATGCAATTAGCCAGTGGCGTAGCTAGCAATTTGCCATCATTTGGGGGTCCGGGGGGTGGGGTACTTGACATCTTGGGGGCCCCTGCATTTTGCGTAATATTTAATATTTAATGTGAAAAACACTCACTCAAGTGGGGGCCCGGGGAGATTTTCCAATTCTCCCTCCCTCCCCACACCCTAGCTACGCCTATGCAATTAGCATAATAATTTCTCTGTGTTAAAATTAAAATTATAATCATAGATACCATTACTTGCTTTTTTCTTGGACCTATCACTAAACTATCAGAGGTATTTACTTCCAAATGTTCTAATCTTTATGCTAAGACATTATGGCGGTACACTGACAGCTACTACTTATTTAGTAATTGAAACCCATTACAAACAAGTGAATCTTCATCATGAACGATGTCAGCAGACAGCATTAAATATATGACTACATATAGAAAAAAAAAACCTTATATATCTAGTTAGAGATCGATACTGAATGGGCCCCAAAAAGATCTCTTCGATTCTTACTTCCTAATAGGCTGCCATGAAGTGACAGGGTCTAAACATTTTGAAAGCGAACCTCTGATTGGCCAGCTATTGAAGCGTTCCCTCCACTCCATGAACCAGCAGACGGACGTGTTGACTTTCGGCGGTTCTTGGGGAAATGGGTATTTTTCTTTGCCAAAAGAACGATAACCGAGTAAGAAATATCTCTTGACTTAAATCGAAATGATCTCCCCTAAAAATAATCATCATACTTACTTAATCTTGTAATAATGAATTGTTCAATTTAATGAATGATACAGAAATATTGTAACATTTCAATGCTTTTGAGACGTTGGTCAGCGGATTGAATGGATTCACTGGTTTGTTAATGCATTAACCATTTTGCTTATCACTTATATTTAGTCATGTCAGGTCTCGTAGAAATAGAAGTCTCAAGATAATAATAGTATTCGTTATCTACTGTTACAATGGAATTGTAAAAAGAAAATATCTAGGTAAGGAAGTTCACTCTTATATTCCAATATCCAATAGTATGCCGGGATTCCTTGCTTAGGTAAAGAAAAAACATAATTTCTGTTTACGAAATAGAATTTAATCCTTCACAAAGACAATCTATATATATATACTTATCTTCATGGCTTAAGAGTTTGGACAAGACGTAAAGGAAAGATCACTCTTTTATCTCTGTAAGTTGGACTAGAGTTACCCTACGAAAAACAAAAAAAAAAAGGGGGGGGGGGAACAAGTAGTATTCACCCGTCACAAAATAGCAGGGACGGACATAACCGTTGTGACCAAGAGGTCATAGAAAGATCACTCTTTTTTATTTCTACCCCACGTAGTTTAAGCAGCGAAAAAAAAGAGGATGAGAACAAGTAATCTAATCTGTATTCACCCGTCATTAAATAGCAGGACCGGACTTAACCATTGTGGGTCCCTCTGCGAAACGGATTTCGCGGAGCTAAGTTTGGGTAGGGATACGGATAATAAGTGAAAATTAAGAGTTTGTACTAGAAAATAAATTCGTCTTTGCATTTTATTCATTCTTTACTACGTACATAATTACTTTCCTACATAGATCACGCTCAATAGCAAGAATTACCAAATGTTTCAATCTATCTACGAGAATTGTAGACCCAGGGAACTACAGACCAGTATCACTTACCAGCATCACATGTAAAATCCTAGAACACATAATATGTAGCAACATCATAAACCACTTAGACAAACATAATGTCCTCACACCATACCAACATGGCTTTAGGAAATATAGATCATGTGAAACACAACTAATAGGACTAATTGATGATTTTTCAAAAGGTTTAGATAATAGTGAACAAATAGATGCTATCTTACTAGATTTTTCTAAGGCTTTTGACAAAGTTCACCACCATAGTTTGCTTAAAAAATTAAAATATTTCGGCATTAATGGTCCACTGCATCAGTGGATTAAAGACTTTCTGATAGGGAGAGAACAAACTGTAATAATAAATGGCTCTAAATCAACACCGATAACAGTAAACTCAGGTGTACCTCAAGGTACAGTCTTGGGTCCACTACTATTTTTAATTTACATAAATGATTTACCAAATTGCATTAGTTCAGGAACAAAAGTCAGATTATTTGCAGACGATTGCATAATATATAGAACAATAAAAACAACACAAGACACAGATATTTTACAAAGAGAATTAGATGAATTACAGAAATGGGAATCAAATTGGAGCATGTCTTTCCACCCAGAAAAATGTCAGTTGTTAAGAGTAACAAAAAAACTAAAACAAATTAATTCCACTTATCTTATTCATGGCAAACCAGTATCACAGACTAAAAACGCAAAATACCTAGGTGTTATAATAAATGAAAAACTATCATGGAATCCACATATTGATGAAACTACAAAAAAATCAAACAAAGCATTAGGATTTATTAAAAGAAATTTCTATAAATCAAATAAGAACATAAAACTAAAATGTTACTTAACCTTGGTTAGGCCAATAATAGAATATGCATCCTCCGTTTGGGACCCCTCAACTCAAGAAAACATTAAGAAACTGGAACAGACACAAAATAGAGCAGTGAGATTCATAACAAACGAATATTCACATTTGACTAGAGTAACACCTTTAGTAAAATCACTAAATTTAGAAAGCCTTCAGGACAGAAGGCTCAAAAGTAAAGTAGCAATCATACATAAAACACTGAACCATAATCTTCAAATACAAAAACAAAATTTAATAAAATACTCTGAAAGACACAAAGATAAAGGCACATTCCTCGTCCCATATGCTAGGACAAATTTGTACAAATACTCCTTCTTCCCTAGTGCTATTAGAGCATGGAATGGGTTGCCTGAGCTAGCCAGGAAAACCAGTGACTTGGCAGAATTTAAGTCATTGGTTAATATGCATGACTAAATGCATGACGCGTAGGACGTAATCATCTTCTTTTTTTGAAGTAACGTCTGTATTATATAAGATAAGATAAGAAGATAATTGTTGACTTAAAAGTAATTCTTCATTAGTTTGAGGCGCGAGAAGCTTCTTTCACTAGATTCCACAATTATGGGTATTGCATAATGCCGTTTCTTTTATCGCGCGTAGGATTGGCGTTTTCCATAATGAATGACACCCCAAAATGTCAATTTTTGTATTTATATTTCAAGAGATTTTTATGAGTTTTCAAAAGATTTTTATAATTTCCGGATATTTCCAGGACTTTTCATATATTTTGCAATTTCAGGAGATTTCCAGGAGCTCCTGGTAAATTGACATTAGGCCTCGGGAAATGTGTTTTAAGTTATAAAATGGTTTAATTTAACAATTTATACACCTAGAATTAGCGCGGGTCCTATGAAAGTGCGGGGCCCACTGCGGTCGCATAGGTTGAAGTGGCCTAAGGCCAGCCCTGCAAAATAGCGGCGTATGCTACGCCGCCGGTCGACTAGTATAAAATAATTGAAATCATATATGACAAACAAAATAACTTCACTTGAATAAACTGAAGATTTAAAAGGTTGTTGTTTTTTGTTTTTTATACTCTTTCTAGACAGTAAAAAAACAAACAAAAACAAAACATTCGACTGCAAACTCACTCTGTCTGTCTGTCTGTCTGGTAAAACGTTTGTACACACCCTATCTCGGATCAAGTTGAAACTTTGCACAATTATTTCTTGTACCTTACAAAACAAGAATCACTAAAAAAATTAACTTATTAGTTAATCAACGATTGGTAATTTATTTTTTGTTTGGTAACGAAGAATGGAAAGAAATCTACTTGAAAGATGTGGTGGTTGTCGTGCGCATCTTGTTTGATATTTTCTTTTGAGCACCATAAGGTTTCGTAAGTTTCTGTTCCTAAGGATGCGCTTTATTGGTGTCATTGTTCTCTTGTTTTGCCTTGAGATGGAGTTCTCTTGTTTTGCCTTGAGATGGAGTTCTCTTGTTTTGCCTTGAGATGGAGTTCTCTGTGTGGTGTTCGTCCCCAGTATTGGGTTAGTTAGTTTATTTTACTACCTTCTAAATGTCGGAGATCTAAAATCGTTTCTTTTATAATCGAGCGAATGGCGGTATCAAAGGAGTGTGTATTTTTCTTATCTAGGGACGGAGGCTTTAGACTCTGCTGGAGTCGAGTCTGAGTTGTAGGCTTGGTATTTGACTATTGCCCGTGGCGTTGGGTTGGCGTTGTGAGCCCTGATCGACTATGGCACTGAGATTAAGGTGTGCTATGGCCCTTGAATGTAATTTGTAATTGCTTTGTAAATGCTATTGATATTTAATCGTAATGCATGCCTCATCATATCCTATAATCATTAAATTGTTAAACGTACAATCTTGTAGTTAACTAATGTCCATTAACTTACGTTGTCATTGATATTGTTCACGTTGAACAACTGTTGGCCAGTCACGGCTTCGACGCCGATATTATTAGCTTGGATTTAAACTGTCGAGGTGGGGAACCTGGGAACTCGAGGAACTTATGTCTACCCCGGAGTCAACGAGCTGAAATCCTACCCTGATAGTGGTATACGTTGAATTAATCCCCTTGAGGAGGATTGAGCTCTGAGTGAACACGTTTTTTTTTATGCATTTAAAAAGCAATCACGGTAACATTTACGCAGATACCGCCATCTCTCTCCTCCCCCCCCCCCCATTTTTTCCCCAACTGGTCCAGGCAAATGATAGGATCATAGCGCATTGAGAACTCTAAAACCATGAAATTACGATAAACGAAAACAATTGGCAAAAATATTTCTCATCTCAAAGATTTATTATTGTTAGTCCAGAACTATTACAAACTATTTGATACAATTACACTTAAAATAAGTTGTTGTTTTTTTAATGGTATTATCTATTATCTATTTCTCTTTAAACTCCCTTGGCTTTGTGGAAACTTACTGTTGTTTCTGGAAAATTTTTATTGCTTATACATTCAAAACCACATAGACACCGTCCACATAACATTTACACATTGTCTAAGTCTTATATCATCCCATTCTGTTCAGCGCAGATGTTGACAAACTACAGGGCCACCAGTGATATTTATAGACGTTTGTCTACTGCGTTTATGTACGCAATACATTTTATTTAAAATGTTAAGCCTATTAAAAACTGATTTCACTAAAACCATCATTTAGGAAGCAGTTAAATACTAAATGTGCACTTTCTGTTTAGAATATAATATGTATTGTAGTCAGACATTTTATTCTATAGGAAATATTTGCTAGGACAATGGCCGCGGGATACATGAATCCGAGAAAGAATGTAGTTATATCATTAGGAATAGGAAAGTTTTAGACCTTGTAGTCTATAGAGCAGATGATTTAAATGTCATCTGTTTCTGTGGCCAACGGTTAACGAGGGTGCCATCTGGCCAGCTTAACGACCAACCGCCTTTAATTTTACCTAACTAATGTCAGGTGGACCCAGAGGCGCCCAAGGATCCTGAAATTAAAAATCCCAGTTTTCACCAGGATTCGAACCCGGGACCCCCAGTTCAGAAGCAAAGCGCTTTACCGCTCAGCCAACGCGTCTCCGTTTATTTCATTAGTACTACTAAATATGTATCACACAGTCTAATGCGTTATGTAGTATTATGCTTTATGTAACAATACACATTGCATATTATAATGGATTTTCAACACTATAATTTTGTATGTTGGATTTGAAATACAGCACTACCTGTTCATCTTTGAACGAACACTAAATAGAAGACTTTATTATAATCATTAATACTAGTGGTTTCTATGTATTATGGTATAGCTTCAGTCTATATTGTATACATAACAAAGAGCTATTTAGAAATAGTCCCTGTCGAAATGGAGCCTTAAGTCAAGGAGTAAATTATTACTATCCGGAACTAGCGAGTCTCAATTCCGCCAAATTAGCTACATTATAAAAGTTCCTTCCTGGCCCACTAGTTCCTAGGTGTCTGTTACCAATAGTCCAATTAACTTTTCTTTTTTTCGCTATCCACCCCCCCCCCCATTTCTCCATTATCACTCTTTAGTCCCCTCCCCTTTTTTATTCCTCCTGTAGCTCATTAGAGTAGACTAAGAAAAAAGATACGACGCTTGAGATGAGGACGATTCTTTATCGATTCTATTAGGTCAATATTCACGATATCTTCTGATGTGGACTCGAAATCGTTGCCTTGATTCACTGAAGTGTTGCTTTGATGGCGATCAACTTTCAGAAATTGTCACAGATCCAAGTCCGCTACTAACTGTGTGCAAGGTTTCGGATGTATAACAGAGCTGAAGGAGTTTAAAGACTACAGACTGTAGAATAGTTGGTTGCATTGGGCAGACGTTTTCACCTGGTTCTATCTCACTCTATTTCACTCTCCTCCCCCCCCCCCCACGTATCTCTTTAATTTTCTCGTTCTCTTCCCAGCTCTCTAACTCTGCTTTTTCTCTACTCACTATCTTAACCCACTCTCTCTCTCTCTTTCATGCTTTCTCTCCATCTCTCTTCATATCTCTCTAGTCCCTATCATCTCCCTTCTCTCCTTCGCTCTCCCTCTCTCCTCTTCCTAATCGACGCTCTCTCTCTCTCTCTCTCTCTTCTTTAGCTTTCTAAACTTCATGTGCACCTTCCTCACCCCTTCCCTTTTCCCGATCTTTTGTGACGTCCAAAATCTTGTTTATAAAGTGGCTACATTTGACATTCACAGCATACACAACTTCACAGAGTCAGGGTTAATCTTACAGTTAATATTACAGTTCATATTAGTGTGTAAAGAGTTACATTGTAGAATGGGAATTATGGGATTGAGTTTAGGTTTACGTTTCTGTCATGAACAGGACGCTGTTCGGTTACGTCTTAGGGATAGGAGGCATTAGGAGCGATACTATTTTCGTTAAGTCTATCTTTATAATATTTATACTAAATGACTTATAGTGTCAATATCATTTATTTTTTTTAATATTACTCATTTACTTTTAAAACGATGAAGATATACTATGGATGGTATTAGTTCTCACTAAATCGCCGAGACGAAATGTATTCCAATTGGAAAGCTTAACAAAACAGTGATTTACACTCAACTTGATTTGAATATTTTTCTAGGTCTGCGGACACCCCCACAAATGTCTACACACACACAAACACAAACACACACACACTTTACACACTGTTGCTCTCTTTCACACACACTTTCACACACAGTACCTCACACATTCATAGCGATTGTCTCATTTGTTAACAATGTTTTTCTTTTTGGTGCCGGAATAATAGAGTCGAGAGACCGGAAGTCAGCGTTTCAGGTCCATTACCAATACGCCGAGGCAATAGCTTTGTCCGTATAACATTTCATTTTTTTTTAAATTCTTTTCTACTAGTTTCCATTATAGCCTGTATTGAGTACAAAAAAAAATTGCTTTGTTTGTGTGTGTGTGTGTTTTAATGTAGTTAAACATTACGAAAGGCACACTAAGGGCAGGGCAGTCAGTCATATATTTTGTAGTTCGTAAACTGAGAAAATGAAGTTGATGAGGCTTTAGGTACTAATATTTTGAGTACCATTTAACAATAAACAATAATAGTAGAAGACTTAAAGTAAAGTTGCAATTAAACATAAAACACCAAACATAATCTTCAAATACAAAAACAAACCCTAATTAAATACTTAGAAAGACCCAAAATAAATGCACATTCCTCGTTCCATATGCTAGGACAAATTTGTACAGATGCTTGTCATACTCTCTGCACTATTAGAGCATGGAATGGGTTGCCAGAGTCAGCCAGGAAAACGAATAACTTGGCAGAATTTAGTCATTGGTTAACATGTATGACTAGATTGACCTAGGAACACGAGTAAGACGTAATCATTTTCTTTTTTGAAGTAACGTCCGTATTTTATAAGATAAGATAATAAGGCTTGTTTTCTAATCCAAATTTTCAAGGGAATCGAGGTGTTTCATGTGACAGCACTGACCCACAAGTTGCCTGCACATTTAGCCATTTCCAGCGTAGAAAACAAAAACAGCACTATCTGCAGGAAATACATATAAGTTTATTTTGGAGGTATTCGCCTCTCTTCGGAAATTGCTCCTCTGAATTAAGAATCTCAGAATCAGCCAAGTAGGTTGTAAATATTACCCCCCCCCCCCTCATCACGCTTGACTGGATGTAGAAAAGCCGCAAAATTTCTCTCTAGAATTATTACAAAGTGAGACCAGCGTGACACTGTGTCAACTTGCTCTAATCTAAACTTTAAATAACAAGAGTAAGCTAGAAGCTAATTAGTTGAACTATTATACACACACATATAATCAGCTTAAATTAATTTTTAAAAATATTATTTATTTATTTTGTTTCGTCACACAAAAATAAGTTTGGACGATTGTATCTTTGAGAAACTCCGAATTAGTTCATGGCTTTGAATATGGTCCATTGAGACTCGGAATGTATTAGGAACACATATTTCCTCTATATTTGTGACGTTAAAGCTCAGTCTAATAGAAGAGACATATTATTATGACTGAGTGAGCAGCAGTTATTTGGAAATAGATATATACAATTCTAGATCTATATATTTCAAGCATCTTAAAAAATCGTAATCTGCTGTGAGATGATCCTCTTCTGTAATACTCTCGGTTCTTTGTAACTAGTGTCATCTGCTGTAGTCTTGTCATTGGTAGCCACAGCTCACAACTGAATCGCAGTCAACTGGCAATCAACTTGCAGTCACCTCGCAGTGGAAGTCGCGGGTCATGACTACAGTGGATGCATTTCAGGGTGAAACTTTAGCTCACTTAGGGATCCTTGCTCTTGGCGTCATTAAGACTCATTAGAACGAGCCCACAAACGAGTTATTCTTCTTTGCGTTGGGAGCCAAGCCTCGCTCGTGTCATTAGAGCGAGATTTAAAGCATTGATGTCATGACAACGCGGCCGACATATTGACTCTAGAAGGTCAGGCACGAAACGTACACTTTTTTTTTATTGTTTTCCTGTCTAACGTAATACGAACGACTGATCCCCTACACACACTCACACACTCACAGCCACTCACACACTCAGTGGAAAATGTCAGCCATCTAAAGGGGTTTCAAAAACTTAAATTATAGAAAGTGAATAGCGGATTGAAGATTAGAGAGAGATGATTTGAACATGTTCGTTTGTCGTGCTTACGTCTGTCTGTCTGTCTGATATAGGAAATAGAAATTAACTCAGACACTTGTGATGTTCATATCGCCTTTCCCCTTACCCTCACATATCTGCAACCATTGGGGTACTGCATATGATCTGTCCACCGTCTCTCCTCTGTATTTTTTACTTTGAATAGACTTTCATTCCTTGGCAAGCCTGTCCATTCTTGTACTTTTTCTTCCCATCGCTTTCTCTGACTTTTATTTTCCCCATGGTACATCCTCAAAGCTTCTCTGAAAGCCTTCAGAATAGACCCAGCCACCTGGGAGACAGAGGCACATGAGAGAGCATCATAGCGTCGCGCTGTGAAAACTTTCGCACACATTGCTGAGGACAAGAGAACAGAGCTGGCAGAAGAAAAGCGTCAGAGACGAAAGCAAGGCTAATGACTCAAGCTCCAGCTGGAATAACCTGCCCAGTGTGAACCGAACATTCCGGGCTCACATAGGTCTCACCAGCCACATGAGGATGCACAAAACCCCAGTGCAAAGCCCTCAGCCCCAATGATGACAAAAGTGGTCATCATCAAACCACGATGGACGATACTTGATTTCATTAGCTTTAGTTGAAAATCTGCTCTCTATCTAGAGATTGTCTGACCATCTGTCTGTCTATGTGTTTGTCTGTCTTTCTGCCTGCCTGCCTGTCTGTCTGTCTGTCTATCTTTCTTTCTATCTATCTATCTATCTATCTCTCTATCTATCTATCTATCTATCTATCTATCTATCTATCTATCTATCTATCTATCTATCTATCTATCTATCTATCTATCTATCTATCTATCTCTCTATCTATCTATCTATCTATCTATCTATCTATCTATCTATCTATCTATCTATCTATCTATCTATCTATCTATCTATCTATCTATCTATTGTTAGGCCACTATGCTATGTATCTTGTGCAGATAAGTCGAAATACAAGTAACACTTCAGTAACAAACGAACACACGGCAAAATGTCCACAATACAAAGATACTCCACGCTTATGAACGAGGTCTATGCGTTGAATACGTAATGAAGGTAAAACATCGAATGTCTTTAAGCTAAATCTCTGCGTCCGTAAAACCTGCCTCTCTTTAAATCCGCCAAAAGCATTCTGTGTTTACTGTGGTTACACCTTTTTTTTCAATTGTCACATCACGGTCACTAAGACAACAAACAACTTTTTCAATTGTCACATCACGGTCACTAAGACAACAAACAACTTCTTCAATTGTCACATCACGGTCACTAAGACAACAAACAACTTCTTCAATTGTCACATCACGGTCACTAAGACAACAAACAACTTCTTCAATTGTCACATCACGGTCACTAAGACAACAAACAACTTCTTCAATTGTCACATCACGGTCACTAAGACAACAAACAACTTCTTCAATTGTCACATCACGGTCACTAAGACAACAAACAACTTCTTCAATTGTCACATCACGGTCACTAAGACAACAAACAACTTCTTCAATTGTCACATCACGGTCACTAAGACAACAAACAACTTCTTCAATTGTCACATCACGGTCACTAAGACAACAAACAACTTTTTCGCACCTAATCGTGTCCCTAACACTATCTGCACTCCTCCTTAATCTTCGCATGTGTGTATGTATGTTAGTATGTATGTATGTATGTATGCATGTATGTATGTATGTATGTATGTATATATATATATATATGAGTGTGTGTGTGTGTGCAGGGCCGCCGCGTAGGTTGTGGCCGCCTGCTTGCGATATAAAAAAATGCCGCCCCCCCCCCTTTAAAAAAAATCATTAAGACTGAGTTGGACACTGTACCTAAGTCGCTCTTGATTTAAATCCATTTCTGTACATCATTCCTTTTTTTCTCTTTCGTATTCGTCTCCCAGTGCCCTCTAAGATGTTGTTTTTTTTTAGTTCAATTTTAACTTTGCATTTTTTAAAAAGAATGTAATATATGTAATGCACACCTTGCCCAATAGGTAGCGGCGGCAATGTGTGTGTGTGTGTGTGTTTTCTTTTTCATTCTTTTTCTAAGAAAATCAAGCCAAAACTAATGAGTCTCGTGTACGCAAGGCATAATAGTATACACGACAGAAACTGGCCTTGAGCTTTCCAAAAAGATGAAATTAAAAAGGACAGAAAAGGCGTTCCAATCGTGTATATGGGGGGGAAGGGGGGGCTTTGGAACTTTTACCTCGTTGTAAATCTACAGCAAAATGAATTTTATAGTAATGAACGGGGGCCTCTAATGGCGATTAGCATAGGACCAAAAGCAATCAAAGTTTAGCTCTTAAGACGGTATTTACAAACTGCCTTTGACAATGTTTTATTTCACTTGAAATAGCAAGAAGTGATACCGCTTGACTGTGCTGAATATAGCTTGATGCGTGGAGGTGTTTAAAGAAAAATTTAAGAACGAAAAGAGAGTAAAAAAAAAGATATCCAAAGCGCTACCCCTCAAGACACACACATTAACAGAGATTTAGAGAGAATTGTAAATCATAACACTGTCTCTGGTGTAACACTGTCCAACACTAGATAGGATCCTTGCAATAGATGGAAAGATACAGAGAGGCAGACCATGCGGCCATCTAACGAACAGGGGCAGACTATCTTGTCAGTCGCCTTTGGTTACTGGCTCTTGTCACGGACGAAAAAAGGAGGCAATAAATTCGTTCCGAGAGCTCCCTTTATGTCCGGGGAAAATATGACCGCTCGATAAAAGCCCTCCATCAATTTGTCCTCTCCTCTGTTCTGTCCTATAGATAGGTCTATTATCGTAATGAAAATTATTCTTGCAGTAATGATGGGCGCTGTGGAGAGGAAGAGGAAATATTCATGGTGGTAATAACATTACAATAGCCACTCTTTGAATACGTAATGTCTGCTGATTGGACGTTATAAATAGAAAGTACACATTAATTAAGTCTCGCACTTGTGCATGCCATGTAAACTCACACTCTGATTGGGTAACAGGCGCCAGGCTAATGAATATGAAAGCTGTCTTACACTGTACAGGTTTGTGAATGCAGGGAACTATTCCAGAGGTAGCACATAACTAGAGCTAAAGATAGGCTCAATACATATATATTACACATATATGGGGACCAAATCTTTAATAAGAGAGAATAGTGAAATAAACATAACTAAAATTAATGCATCGACCAGGGCACGAACCAACCAGCCAACCCGGAAATGAATAGGCCAGAGGCTGGATTTATGGCAATGCAAAACCGCTCATCCAACCATGACCTGAACGTAAGAGGGGCCTCCATATTACGAAAATATCTAATGTTTAGAAAATATGAATATTAAATGTAGGGGACACAGTGGTCGAATGGTTAACCACTTGGCTTCCAAAGCTGAGGTCCTGGGTTCGAATTTCGGTAAAGACTGGGATTTTGAAATTTGGGATTCCCTGGGCGCCCCTGAGTTCACCCATCTCTATTGGGTACCTGACTTTAGTTGGGGAAAGTAAAGGCGTTGGTCGTTGCGCTGGCCACATAACACCCTGCTCGTCAACCGTTGGTCAAAGAAACAGATGACCTTAACATCATCTGCCCCATAGATCTCAAGGTCTAAGAGGAGAAACGTTACTTTTATCAACAACAGGGACACATGAAGTCAATATATTTCTGTGAGAATGAATAAAAAGAATTCATTGGATTTTATACTCTAAATAAAAAATGTAATCCTGAATGTGATCTTAATGAAATGCAACTCAGACTGGTATACAATTACGATTAATTCTATATTGATCTAAATGCAACATGGAAATCATTATAATTTAATTAATGCATACCATAATTTGAAACGTCCATACGAACAGTCTCATATATACAATGTGAAAAGACATTTACAACACAATGATCAAAGCAATAGCCAGTGACTCTACAAGCATGACCTTCCATGATGTTAGAGGACAAGAAAGATCCTGTTCGTTTCATCTGTTGCTCTCGGTTCTAATGAGCTGCTTTGTTTCCATGATGTTTAGAGCGTCACATTTCATTTCCGTCCGGAGAAAAAAAATTGTATAGTGTCGGTGTGTATGGAGTGGGAGGAGAAAGGAATTATAAGGGGAAAAAAAAGGGGGGGGGGGAATTAAGATTAAGGAGAAAGCGTTAATTCTTCTGGCTAATATTTTTAATTTAGTCGACATCATTAATGAAAAAACAACTCCCTCCTTTATTCCAACCACAATTTCAAAGAAGTACACTGAGTGAATACTCGTAACAAAACTATAACAAGCAAAATAAAGAAAAAACAAAGGAATATTAAAAAAAAGAACTCCTCAATAACAACAAAATCTCTCAATAATGTAGAAATTATTTCCCTAATTCGGTATCAAGCAGAATAATCAATTATCAATTACTAATTGGTTAATTTGTCAATCGATTCATGTTATGTTAGATACAATAAATATTTGTTTTAATTTTCACCTTTATCCGAGAATGGGTGTATTCAATTAAATTAGAGGATAAAACCCTACATATTTAGCCGTATCTGTGAATACTGAAGAATTAGTTTCCCTTGTTGGTATGAACCAAAATAATTAATCACAAAAACAAATATTTAAAAAAATGAATAATTGTCTAATTGGTTGTTGTTGTATTTTTATTGATTCATGTCTTGTCTCTGCCAACGAATAATTGTGCGAAAGTTTCTGCTTGATTCGAGAATGGGTGTGGGACAACTAACGTGTACAATATTTTTACCAGACAGAGTGAGTTGATATAAGCTTTGTAGAAATGTCATCATTAAGCTGTAGACTTTAATACCATTTGATGTCTCGGCTTAGCACAAGACCTGTTAACATCATTTATCAGCATTCAACCTCTAGACCTATCAATATAAACGATAGCACTTTGAGTGCCCATTAAAGATGCAAGCCTAGAGCCCCTAGGGTTCTTGACTAAAGAGACGGATTTTACCAAACGCTAGGAATGAGAGATTGGCTCTTCGCCCTACCCTCTATCCAAGGATCGCCCATCAATTTATAGATGATACTTTTGTTACATCGACTCATGGTGTCAGTCAAGATTCTTTGATCCCTAAGGTTTCTCTGCCCAGCAATGCGGAGACCAAACTACAAAAGGGAGTCATTCACATTCCTACACGGCGCAACTAACCAAAAGAAGATCGCCAGCATGCGTGTGAATCCCTTGAGGAACAGAATTGTACATGCGAAAGTTACCGAGCCTTCTTTTCTTCTGCGCCAAGTGCAATCTACTCTGCACTGTGGAAAACTACTAGAGGTTATGTTTTTTCTATCTATTCATCCTGCTCCTCCTCTTCATCCTATTTGCCATCCACGAAGGTTCCACAAAAGTGTCGCGACAAGCGTGACCTTACTAGTTAGCGCTAGACCTCCACACACACACATTAATGTCACCGTTTAGCATTGCACCACGATGACAGAAACTTCAACTTCTGCACAAAAACAAACGTGTAGGCTCAGCGTAGACTGGATCAACCATGACAATTTTCTAATAATTGATCAGAACTAAGATTTGTTTTTGTCTGCAATAATAACCAAGTCACTTTCATTTGATAAACATTTTCATTTTCATCCAACTGTGATACATTGTAATGCCAATAGCGACGTCCTTATTTACAGGAAATATTCCTATTCCTAAGAGATCATGAAAAGTGAGTAAGATTATTCGTGCAGACGTTGGAAGTGGAGGACCCTTATGGGACTCCTACGCTATTGCAACAAATGAGCTATTACTTATGATTATGGCTACCTATATTATTTTTTTTTTCAGTGTTGACAAAATAACTGAAACAAGGGACATAATTTACTATTACATCGCAAATATTTGGCCATTCCCTCCCTTGGTGTATCTTTGTTACATTTGAGCATATCCGAGTTTTCATTGTGTTCTATTCTGCTAAAGAAGAATAAGTTCCATGATTCCGTCTATGCTTTTCTTAAATCTATTAATCTGACCAGCTTCTAGTTTGGGAATTTACTTTAGAATGCGTCCCATCTCAAGTGTAATATGTAATATTATCTTTACATTATGTGTTATTAAACACACAAAAATGTATCTACACATGTATTCAGTAATTTATGTGTAGTTAATGAGAGTACAGCGGAAAAAAGCGAAAAGCAATATGGTCTGTGTTTTTTTTAAATCTTTTTACCAGACAGATTTTAAATCAAAGACATTCTTTACACTCAATTTCTCTTCAAATAGCCGTTCGGTTCTTTAAGTCTCTCCATATTCCATGCATACCATAAGTCTCTTTTTCTTCAAGTCCCTCCCCTACAGTGAATAAAAACAAAAGTTATTCATATTATTTCATCATTTCTCAATTAAAACATCCCAAGTAATTAATACTTTATTATGCTGTCCTGAATGTTTAAACCATATTTCTGAAACAACAAAACTCTAGGAACTTGACAAATTGAAAAGGAAATGATTTGACATTTTAATGGCGTTTGTGGCGACAACTTTGAGGGACCATTACTTATAATCAATAAATCAAATTATCGATACAGTTCAATATCATATAGGCATCAAATAAAATTTTGTTTTATTGTTCCATGGTAAAGAAAACCAAATCTAAATACGACTAAATAATAAGAAAGAAATAAGAATAAGACATCAATAAATGTGAATCCTGTCTACGCAACCTGTAGCTCAAAAACATTAGGAACATTTTCACATTAAAAGCAACTAGACTTTCCTAGACAGATCTAGACTTCAATCATTGTGTATTAAACGATTACTTCTTGTTTTGTTTTGTTTTGTTTGTTTTATTTGTTTCGTGTGTTCCTTTAATTTTAGTTTTAAGAAAATGGCGACCTATCACAAACCTCCAGCAGTAAGACTGGGGAAGACAGTCAGTAGGGTTCGACAGTCCAGAGCGCGTACCACACAACCCGTCATTCATCCTAGTCGCACATAAAGCCGTTAAGTAGAACTGAAAGAAATGAAAATTCTATTAAGATTTGAAGTTACTGACGTTAAAAAAAAATATCTTAAAGACCTAACTCTCATACTTTTACAATGAAACACATATACACCAAGGGAGAGCATGGCCAAATTATTTAGATTGAATAGTAAATTATGTCCCTTGTTTTAGTTTGTTTAATTTACCATATCTTCTTATCATCACAAGGAAGGAAGTGAACGTTAATTTAACTGTACTTGATTGATCAACTTGTTTTCATCTTTTACTTTTTTAAAAAAATATTAATAAATTGTATTCAGTATTTGTGTAGTTACATCAATATCTTATACACAGCACACAAGACAACAAAATAAAAGATGCTAGAATCTGAAAGGTGCAGTCATCATGATTGAATGTTCCACAATCTGTGCTTCACCGAAGCCAAAAGTTTTTATTTATATTGTAGAGGGAATACTGTGAAGTCCAACTGGCATTTTTTTTTCTCAGTTACATTACAGTAACATTGTCACACTCAACACTGAGGACAACAAATAGTGCGATGAAGACTTCGAGGTGACTCTCGTTCTGACTGAGTGTCTAAAATCTTCAAGATCATTTCCACTGTTCATTAGAATATACCCACTCACCAAAAACGTTTCCTTTAAAAACTAAACCCTGTCAAACGAAACACAGTTCAAGAACAAAATTGTGCATGTTAATTTAGTCATCATGATTCGAGATCTTCAGAGACTCTGTGGGATTTTCCCGCTAAAAGTTAATCACCTTTAAATTTATTCTTTGTTTATACATTGAAGGATACGATCCTTTGGACGTTCTTCGAGCAGTAACATTCAGTATAAGAGAGAAAAAAAAAGCGCTATGAAGATATGTGGTGGCGATATGATAGAACTTAAAAAAATAAGAATAAATGAAGAAAAGGAAAAAGGAAAAGTTGGTGAGATTTTGAAATAAAAAGAAACAATGTCAAGGACGTCATACTGAGAGATCACTGTTGCCAACTAAGATGTAATGTAAAAGAGTTTGGACATTTGATTCTACAGGTCTGAAAAATGCACTAAATTATTATATAGTTTATTCAACTATTTCACTTAATAATACTTCCGGTCTCTCTTCACCGGATACACCATAAACCTTGCTATCTATGTATTGGCCTCCAAGTAGGAACATCTCCATTCAGTCTGTAGCCGCTCAACAAATTCATGCTACATTTTTATAGTGTTGACTGTCTAATATAATTGTAGCCTTTAAATGCAAATGTTATTTTAGAAACAATACATCGTATTAACGAATTATTCAGAACCCGGCGCGCCTTTCAATAACTGCAGACGTTCTGGAATGAAACCATTTGTACCGTCGTCTGCATTCTTTGCAGGAGAGAGGTGGGACAGAATGGGGTGAAGACAAATGCAGCTCAGATAATAGAATACACTTTTTTTTGTCATTGCTTAAAAAGAAAAGGCAGAAAAATCGTTGCAAATATCCGTGATATCCGATCCTAATGGATCGATAAATTAATTTGTACACATGCGATGTGCGAGTACTCTATTTGTGGAAATCGAATACAGTGGAAGCAAAATGTGTTACATTATGGGTAATCGTTTTCGGTGCCGAAGAGAATGAGCCTAGACAGAAATAAAATGAAATGATCAAAATGGAATCGATTTCCAGTTTCCATCAGGCTACAATGCACGGAACTGAACTTTTTTTTCTGTTATCTAATTACTGATAACCCAGTATCGTGGTTGCTTTAAAAACGCTCAGCGGGATATCGAATTTACATTTTTAGACCTGCGTCTTGAGTACTATAGTTAAACAGAAATAGCTGGCGAGGTTTTTACTATTACCGATAGTACACGTATTATTGACGTCTGTATGTGTTCAATAGACGCACAAACTATTCCCTACAACTATACTGTGGGTATAGCGGAACAAATAATTTTAATTTCATTATTGGAGGCGCGAAGGCTGAGTGGTAAAGCGCTTGGCTTCCGAATCGGGTATCCCGGGTTCGAATCCTGGTGAAGACTGGGATTTTCACTTTCGGGATCTTTGGGCGCCGCTGAGTCCACCCAGATTTAATGGGTACTTGATATTAGCTAGGGAAAGCAGTTGGTCGTTGTGCTGGCCTCATGACACCCTCGTTAACCGTGGGCAACAGAAACATATGACCTTCACATCACCTGCCCTTTAGATCGCAAGGTCTGAAAGAGGAACTTTACTTTCCTCATTATTAAATACATTTCTTTTTGTTTTTCGTGATAAAATCTAAAAAAAAAAAGTTTTTGTTTATTTTCCAAGCTTGTTCACTTTTTTAAATGTACGTTTTGATTTGCGTCGCCTTGGGATACACTACACTCATACTTAATCTTCTGACTCGAAGACATTGCCATTTCTCTAGTAAACTTATCAAATCGCCTGTTAGATATCAATAGATAAATATTTTTTTTTAGATAATTTTAGAACAACTCCAACGTCTGACAGCCCTCAAAGTTGGTAGATTAAATAACTCTCCTCATCTGGAACAAACCAATATTCAACTCAACTTTTGGATATAAACCCATATTCTTCGGTTCCTACATTTCCACGCGCTCTAATTATTCTACCACCAATTCTCGCCAAAAAAAAAATAGACGCGTATGTATTGTATTTATAATTAGATTGCTTCTCGGCTTCGGTGTCATAGAAAGTCTAAAGATTCGTCCCCTCACCAAGGTGTTCTATATTTCTTAAATCTGTTAATATCTCAAAAGATGAGACAGTTTCATTACTTTAAAAAAAATACCCTCTGCACAATGAACTAAATTTGAACCCTACTCCGTCCCCCTTTCTACGCCACTGATTGTGTAAAGTTAAAATAGTCATTACGCCTACGAGAATCATAGATCCGACAAAGTGGATACACTTACGTTAGTTATACGCCCACAAACCATGCTGAGACAACTATTAACGACTTATCTTGTAGATTCAGATCTATATCCATTAGATCCAAGCACTAAGAACTGCGCAGCGAGTCTACAGTAGTTACTCTCAAAATAAACATTTAGTTGTTTGCTTGTTGTTTTAGCCACTACTAATCTTCCATCGATAAAATGTCGACGAACATTTATATATTTTTATAATATTGAATTTAATTAAACTGTTTGTTTTGTCATTGATCTACGTTCCAATAAGAAGCAGCCTCTAGAGTTTAACTCACCATACATGTTTATGGTATACAGGCAAGCAAGTCACTCCTTACACTTAGCGCAAACTTTTGAAGGGATTTAATTTTTTTTGCTTGTTTTACGAGGTTTGGACGTTCCTTAAGAGACGAAGATTACTTCGTCTTAGCCCAGAAGTTCAGGAGGCGTCAGGGGAAGTACCAGGGCTGGGTTTGAACTATTGAACTTTCTGACGACAGTCCAAAGCTCAAACGACACGACCAGGCAGTTATCCTGACCAAAACGCATTCCCACATTGCCCAAATTACACACGCCGAGCTGCTTATTACATAAAAAAAAATTGATACTTTTTTGTGTGACTTCTCTGTTCTTGCATCTCTCGATATGTTCTATGTCTGTCCCGATTGATCTATGTGCGTATTTCTTTTTTTATCGTTCTTCACTATCGCTGTTTAATGTTGGTCTTAAGAGCAGATAACAGTATAACCTTCAAGAAATGTTTGTATGTTTAAAGGTCAAGGATAGGTTGCTAGGCAACTCACACACATGTTTTAGACCAGCGGTGCCCAACTTTTTACAAAGCTTATGACAACTCTGTCTATCTGTCTGTCTGTCTGTCTATCTGTCTGTCTGTATGAATGTATGTATGCATGTATGTATGTCTGGTAAACATTTTGAACACGTTATTTCTCCCACACCCATTCTAGGTTTAAGTCAAAAATTAAAACAATTATAATTGTTTTTTGTTTTATTATATTTTTTTTACATATTTGCTTGTTTCTGATTTGCGGATAAAGACATTCTGTCACGGACATACATCAGCACCGAATTAACCCTTGCCGGTTAGTCATGCACTTTGTGCAGAAATATCAAAAGGCCGGAGTGTTTGACGTCACGTACCAGATCAGGCCTCGTACCGCAGTTTGGGCTGGTTCTTTTGTAAATCTAACACTCATGTAAAAAGTTTCTTTTCTAAAAATCAAAACCGTGAAGTGGAAATAGAAATTTTAAAAAGGGTTTGTGTTTGTGTGTGTGTGTGTGTGAAAGTATCGATAAATTATAATTTGATTTTTAATGAAGCTATTTAGATGCATTATGATCGATTTTTTTAAAATTATGATTGATTTTATTGACTATAGATTTATAATATCTTAAAAAGTGGACTAGCTGGTTTCTGAAGTTATAAAAAAAGTCATATAAAATTGAATGTTTGTTTCAAGGTCATAATTTGCAGTTGTGTATTTTGTTTCCCAATAAGAAAAAATGCTTTACTGAAAATACATATAAACCAATAGTGAACTAGCACTAAACTTGCGAAGCTACTAAATTCATAGAATCATTTCATATCTTAATAACCTCTTTATCCTAATGATTTTAATAAATAAAAAACTACACAGTACTAAATATGCATGGTATTCTTGACTCGAAATTGCAACATTCTTATCCTCAGGTTATATTAACTAGTAGGCACTGCGCGGTATTATACACCTTCTGCATAGAATACGTAAATTGACTGCTGGTACCTTCTCTCTTTGGTAGGGAGGTAACCTATTTAGGTCAACGTCGATGACGTCAGAAGTGACTCATGTAGATATAGACTTCTTGCGATGTAATAATGTGCCTTTGAGATGTACCTACATTTTTGGAGTTCCTGGTAAATAGCTTATAAGAGATCGTCCGAGCCAGACGTCTGCCTAGGTTCATTCTTTTGTAAATTCAGTTCATTTCTAATACATGTACTAGTTCGGCTAAACGAGTCTCTTCACTGACCTACTTTCTGTCCTAGAACGACTTGAGTGCATCTCGTAGAGCACTCTTTCATGTGACCATATTCTGTCCAGACACAACGCAGGTCAAGGTGACATTTGCTTTGATGGTTAAGGAACCAGGCATTTTTTTCGTTTGGCACGCCTTTCTCCCAGACCTTCCAGACCTTATGTCATTGCCTTTTTGATGTCCATAGATATCTTGGTCACAATCTCCCTCCGCATGGTTGTTATGGAGTGTGCCTATATGGTGTTTCTGTGGTGACGGTGAGAAGAACGTTGTTGGCTGTGCAGTGTGAATGATGCAAGATAAGCTGCACTGTCGTCAGCTGTCTAGGGTACGTCAGACGACTCCAGGATGCCAGAGTGAAAAGACGTGTTTTGATAGTGATTTATATTTGTTTGAAATATGAGTTACATTGGTTTGTATTGCAATAAAAGTTATTTTTAGTTTTTGTTTACAAAGAAGTCATTCAAGTTATTTCAAGTTTTATGAGTTAAATTATAATACGCCTACAACGTTTAGTTCTCTACCGGAGATTTGGTGCTACAGGTCAACCACCGTCAACACCAATGGTTTGTGAGGTCTTGGACTAGGGTTCAGGGACCAACAAGGCTTCAGGGACCAACAAGGCTTCAGGGACCAACAAGGCTTCAGGGACCAACAAGGCTTTAGTAACCAACAAGGCTTCAGGGACCAACAAGGCTTCAGGGACCAACAAGGCTTCAGGGACCAACAAGGCTTCAGGGACCAACAAGGCTTCAGGAACCAACAAGGCTTCAGGGACCAACAAGGCTTTAGGGACCAACAAGGCTTCAGGGACCAACAAGGCTTCAGGGACCAACAAGGCTTTAGTAACCAACAAGGCTTCAGGGACCAACAAGGCTTTAGTAACCAACAAGGCTTCAGGGACCAATAAGGCTTCAGGGACCAACAAGGCTTTAGGGACCAACAAGGCTTCAGGGACCAACAAGGCTTCAGGGACCAACAAGGCTTTGTCCATCAATGAATCAAACACCAGGGACTGATTGACAAGAGAAAACATTTAAAATAAAATAATCAAATGAACTATAAATACACTGTAGCAAAACAATCACAGGCTGGAGTACCACCAACTAACTAGCAAGCTGAGTATGACTATACATTCTAAAACTATCAGGCCTCTAACAGCGACAATGGCTGAAGGCTAGTAACTCCACTATACTAAACAAACCAATGAAATCACAACAAATAACACCTGCATTCTTTTTAATCGTATAATACAGATTCAATCAACAATACTATATACAATTATCACAGTGGTCCTGGACTAACGCAAGTAGTTTATTTCATGTTTTGGGAGTAATAAATTCAAGTATTTGGAAATTCTGTTTTTGGATAAGTTCTGTTTTAGGATTAGTTCTGTTCTTGGATTAGTTTAGTTCTTGGACTAGTTCTGTTCAGTATTCATTCCAGACACCTTTTGTGTATATATGAGAACAAAGGATCAGATAGAGTCTGTAATAACTAAAACTACAGTCTACTAAGTAAGACTTAACTAGTCAGTACGTGTCAGTCCATGCTTCTTGAGCCTTGAATCATTGAGAGAGAGATTATATAACAAAGATGATTATAGAGTCCTTGGAAGCCATGTTGATTATATACAATTTTCTTTTGAGAAGTCAACATACACGATCAGGTCATGGCCTTGTGATGGTGTGACACATGATTATATATGTCCTCCTGGAGGATAGATACGGCCATGAATCGATGTGTTTTTAAAGAGTAAAAGTCTTTTAAAAAAAAAACATGCCCTTGACACGTTTATGAGCTTAGAGTCATTCCGTTTAATTTGGCAATTTTTTTTTAACTTACAGATATATTTCAATAATTTTTTAAATTATTCGTTTCGGACGTTAAAAATTGAAGATTATGACGTCCTACACAAAAACGTCTGTTGAAAGACAAGGCATGGCCGCGAAAAGTGATCGAACTCGACCAGGAATATAACAGATCCAAAATATAAAATCCATAGTCGCTGACCTGGTTTAAACTTTACCCACCAGACTTTAATTTTATACAAAAAAGATCAAGTGGTAATATTATCATAGCAGAGATTGTTCCGGGGGTTAGATGCTTGGACACAACAGGACAGTGACCTACCACATCTGGAGCAATAAATTATCAGATTCACCGTCTGTGACAGATCCTTTCTTTCTTCTTGGTCTCTAGTACATCAATGTAACCTTCCTCCTTCCAGCCATTCCAGTCTTGAGAACATTGAATAAATACTAGATATACACAAACATTTGAACCACTATGAGAGACGACCTTAAGCGAGAGAGAGAGGAGAGAGAGAGAGAGGAGAGAGAGAGGTAGTACCAGACAACAGTGCTAGCAGTTAATCATTAATGTCCACCTATGACAGATGACCCAAGCTGCTAGATTTGGTAGACAAAAAAAAAGTAAAGCCAAAATGAATTTAACAAAATCCAGACGTCGGTTATCTACCGCTATCCGAGTATCTCCACGGAGATACGATTGGAGTATGATAATATTAATTGCAAGGTTGAATATTACTTAGCGCCTAGTCCCATTGACGTACTCGTGACAACGTAGAGAAAAGAGGCCAAGTTTCTGTCTTTACAAAATATTAGGATGTCTGTCTGGTCACATGGTGTGCACTTCGGACTGTCGGAGTAGGACAACGACATCTTTCACATTTTTGACTCCGAAAAAACAAGTTCATGAAACAAATGAAAGAAATCACTATTTATTACTGTGTATACAAAACACATTCAGATGTTGACACTAATTTTAATGACACAATAACACTCCTACACATCTGGGTGAGTGATAGTGTAAAGATCGCGTGATACTTTGGCCAGTGTTTGAAGTGGGTGACAATCGACATTAATTTCCCCTACAAGACTTAGCTAATCTCCCCCTCAATAGGAGCTCAACCTAGGAAGTAAGTCGACTTAGTGACCTAGAAACTATGTTGACTAATAGACCTATGAGCTGCTGACTTAGAGAAACAGTTGCTATATGGACATAAACTTAGGATCTACGTGGACAGAGACCTAGGACCTATGTGGACTTAAAGACCTATGACCTATGTGGACTGAAGACCTTGGACCTATGTGGACTTAAAGACCTATGTGGACTTAAGACCTAGGACCTATGTGGACTTATAGACCTAGGAGCTATCCTAGGACCAATGTGGACTTAAAGACCTAGGACCCATGTGGGATTAAAGACCTAGGAGCTATGTGGACTTAAAGACCTTGGACCTATGTGGGATTAAAGACCTAGGACCCATGTGGGATTAAAGACCTAGGACCTATGTGGAGTTAAAGACCTAGGAGCTATGTGGACTTAAAGACCTATGACCTATGTGGACTTAAGACCTAGGACCTATGTGGACTTATAGACCTAGGAGCTATCCTAGGAGCTATGTGGACTTAAAGACCTAGGACCCATGTGGGATTAAAGACCTAGGAGCTATGTGGACTTAAAGACCTTGGAGCTATGTAGGTATAGACATTTCACGGAGATTTAGTTGAGTGTTTGGTCGTTGACCTATCCCCTCAATATTATCTGTTCCATACCATCAGTACCTTTGTACTAATTATTTCAAAGGGGAAATGTATTTATTTATTAGTTAAAATAGGATTTTAAAAAAAATCATTAAAAACAACCTTATAGAAATTATAATGCTGGATTTTAATTGAAAAAAAAAGCGGACAAAGAAAACCATTTAAATTAAAAAACTAAATCATAATCTGGTTATATCATCGTTTACATTTCAAAAGCTGATTATGATTTTGCAAATAATCGAAAGAAAAGTTCCTCTTTCAGACCTTCCGATCTAAAGGGCAGATGATGTTGAGGTCATCTGTTTCTGTGGCCCACGATTAACGAGGCTGTCATGTGGCGAACACAAAGACCAACCACTTTTATTTTTCCACAACTTTTCCCCATTAGGGCTGGGTGGACAAGGATCCCTAAATTAAAAATCTCAGTATTCACCAGGTTTCGAACCCGAGACCCTCGGTCCTGAATTGTGGTGCTTTACCGCTCCTCCAACCGAAATAAAGGTTAAATGATTTTTTATTTATTTATTGGCATGCACTTTGTTTTTAAATGTCCGAGCTGTCAATGAACTAGAACTGTAACAAATTCAACACTAAACCCTAAACCCTAAACCTTTCTTCTTCACCGAGAAGCCAGTCCTGCTGTAATTTCCACGCCAAAAATTGTAACTTCTAAATCTAAGTTTATCAAAGTTGAACACATTTATAAAAACAAAATAATAAATACTATTTATAATCCGACCTTGTCTAGTTATAGGTTTTCGGACAAAACCATATCGCATTTTTTTCAGGCATTTCATCCCCCAAACATATAATTTTAATAAAAAGTCTGGGCTGTTTCAAATTACACATAATTAAAAGTCTAATACTGTATGGCTTCTTCAGAGAATAGAGATCCGGATATGTGGCTATGATACCATTTCCTCCTAAATATTATGTACCTATAAGATTAGCTCTAAAGTCAGCTGGCTTTACTAGCGTGTCTAATTTGTGTTTATCCTACAGTCGAAAAACCATCAGGCGTCCTTAGAAACAGCGATAATTTGTTTGTTCTCACTCACACTTCCTTCTCTTACCCCGCCCTCGGGCTATCTTTAGTCTCATGGGAGTTCCCAAAAGAAGTCGTCTGATTTACTCATTGGATTATGTCCCTTTGTTCGGGCGCGCTGTAAAGGCGAGACACAAATGTGAAGGCGGGAAATAATACCAGAACGTTAAGAATCATGGAAAATACACAATTTTAATGATAGTTTCTACATTCTAGCTCGTAACTAGACTTGCGATTGTGTGCATGAGTGTCTGTAAGTATTTAGAGTCTTGCGGAAGAGATGCGCCAAGAAAAAGAAAGGCTGTTTTGAAACATGTTTATTTTCATGGTTAGAGCTTCTCCTTACCATCATCTTTAGCGATCCTAAAGAACAGGATGACCTTAAAGAGCTAAATTCTTTTTAAATATTTGGAGGTGGAACATGAAATACAGGAGGTGGAACATGAAATGCAGGAGGTGGAACATGAAATACAGGAGGTGGATCATGAAATACAGGAGGTGGAACATGAAATGCAGGAGGTGGAACATGAAATACAGGAGGTGGAACATGAAATACAGTAGGTGGAACATGAAATACAGTAGGTGGAACATGAAATACAGTAGGTGGAACATGAAATACAGTAGATGGAACATGAAATACAGTAGATGGAACATGAAATACAGGAGGTGGAACATGAAATACAGGAGGTGGAACATGAAATACAGTAGGTGGAACATGAAATACAGGAGGTGGAACATGAAATACAGGAGGTGGAACATGAAATACAGGAGGTGGAACATGAAATACAGGAGGTGGAACATGAAATACAGGAGGTGGAACATGAAATACAGGGGGTGGAACATGAAATACAGGAGGTGGAACATGAAATACAGGAGGTGGAACATGAAATACAGTAGGTGGAACATGAAATACAGTAGGTGGAACATGAAATACAGTAGGTGGAACATGAAATACAGTAGGTGGAACATGAAATACAGGAGGTGGAACATGAAATACAGGAGGTGGAACATGAAATACAGGAGTGGAACATGAAATACAGGAGGTGGAACATGAAATGCAATATTTGTAATGTACCAACATAGAAGCTTATAACAAGACCAACAAATAAAAAGAAGACCAACTACAAAAAATAAATATAAATATGAATAATGAGGCTTGTCTTCGAGTCCACTGATTAGGGAGGACAACTGAGTTTTACATGGCTCTGCAATGACGTGTATACCTACCTGTGACCTACATATTTTACCACAACTAACTCAGAAAAAACTGTTGTCTGCCAGTGGTCGATTTAAGTTCTCTCTTCGCAATCTAAACATGACTTAGGCAGTAGATTTCCTTTTGATATCAAAGGCGTATAGTATTACAAGCCGTTAAAAGATCATGAGGCAGGGTTGGCCCAAAGGTAGGTTATCAGGTGGGCTATTATTTCAAAGATCAACACTAGAACAGCGAGAAGTTCGTTAAACCTGTGAACATTAAACATGAAATAAATTGAATCTCTCAGAGGCTCAACATATCCTCCATCAACATAGTAACATTCTTCCAATCTCTCCAGGACACTCTGATATACAGTGCGGCATGTAACTTCAACCATATAGAAGGCAGATTAATAACTGTAAACCTGCTTTGGATTATTTTTGTATAATACTGATATTATAGTAAGTACAATTGGCCACTTATTACGATGCATTGTATATTGTTTACTAACAACTTTTTATGTTTTGAATTTAAAGTTTAGTTAATGTTAAAAAAAAAGTTAAAAAAAAAGTAATTTAAATAAAAATGGGGTGGGCTTGTTAGAGCGAGAGATGCTAAGGAAGACACTGAAAGAGTAACAGAGAAATGCACACTGACCGAGAGTGTGACAAGAGTTTTAAATAAGAAAACAAACCATAGATTAGACAGAAGGAAAAAAACAACTCAGAAAAACAATAAATAACTGACCGGTGCGTTGTGTGTGTGTTTGACAGAGAGAGCGAGAATAAGGACCATAAAGCCCTTCAGAAACAAATAGCATTTATGCGAAAGAAAATTAAAAACAAACAACTTAGAAAATATAAAGATTTCAATTGGGAAACCTGGAGGGATTAAGACAGAGATGAGTAAAGAGAGAGATGGAAGAAAACAAGGTAGAGGAACGGAAAGAATTAGAAAGGAAAACGAATGGAAGACAGAAAAGAAGAACTATAGAAATAGAGCACTCATCATCCAACTATGACATCTTCATCATCCAAGTATGACACGACAGTCCCATAGAAGTAGAAAAAACAACACGGTCAGATCAATACCAGACAGTTATGTTCTATTCGTCCCCTTTATTTGTCTCTTTTAAGCACGTCCGTCAGTCAGTCAGTCCGTCCTCGCGGTGATCCTGCGCTACGGCAGTGAGACGAGGATCAATTAAAGTTCGACTCGTTCAAACATCGATCGTGTAGAAAGTCATCTCAATCTGCGAAACATCAGTTGTTTAAATGCACTGTAGAACGTGGCACTTTCCCATCAAGCACGGCACTTACAATGAGTCCACATCAAAGACGTGTTAGGGTCAGGAAAGACCACATCGAAAACGTGCTATGGTCAGGAAAGTTGACATTGAACGTGGCATGCCATAAAGATACGTACTAGTTTGACAACTCGTCAAACTTTGAGAAATAAAATAATACCGGCATTAGTACTGCGACCAACGGGAGAATGACATTGTCTTATTCTCTTATGATTTCATTCTACACAGGTTTGTATGAAAGCATTGCAACACTTTAAGATCGTGCTATCTATGGGGGCAGCTGATGCAAAGCTCATATGTTTCTATGGCCGAGGGTTCACGATGGTGTCATGTGGCCAGCGCAACGGTCAGCCACCTTTCCTGCCTTGACGTTAAGTCATGGACGTCCTAATAATCCAGAGGATTCAAATGCCAGTCTTCGCCAGGATTTGAACGAAATACCGCTCGGTTCGGAAGCAAGCGCTTTACCACGCGGCTAAAAAATGACTTACTTTTCTTTAACTTTAAATACGATATGTGGTTCTGCTGTCAGTTTCTTTGAGTTCAATAGAATGCATAAATAATTTTTAGAAAACTGTAACTATTTTTAAGCCAGAATAACTATTTCAGTATTTTTTATACCATTGTTTTTTTTTTTTTAAATCCTTTCCTGACTTTGTACCTATAGACGCATTGAAAGATGCATTTCGGCCTCGGTTCTTCGAAGATGAGTATTAATGACCTTGATATTTCAATTTTTTAAGTAAGTCACTCTGTCTGTCTGTCTGGTAAAAATCATGTACACGTTATTTCTCCCACTTCCCATTCTCGGATCAAGTTGACAATTTGTACAATTATCCATTGTCGATAAAAACACACACATCAAAATAAAAATTACCAATTAGTTAATTAATTAGTAGTAATTAATGAATATTGTGTTATATTCAAAATGTACTTATTCTAGGTGTAAATTATTAAATTGAAATATTATAACGTATATATATATATATAATAGGGTTTGCACTGCTTCCTGATTTACCAGGAGCTCCTGAATATCTCCTGTAATTGCAAAATATACGAAAAAGTCCTGCAAATCTACTGAAATTAAAGACAAAATGTCATTTTGGGATGCTAATTTTACGCGCGATTAAAAAAAACGGCATTGTCAGCCTTTATTAAATAAAAAGCTATTGCATAGACGAATGTATTTTCTACTACAAAATCTTGACATTACGCTTAACCCTACCCAGACTGGGCCCTGCGCAATGCGCAATAGTTAGGGCCTATCCTGGGTGGATGGGAGCTATTGAGAGTGGACAGAGGTTACCCTAAGAAACAAGGTTGGTCAACAAACGTGAACATAAACAAAACAACAGCACAAGTTCTAATTATTTTATTGAAGCAATTGTTTAATCCTATATTAGATCTATGCTTGTTATTAGAGAAAACTTATTCTCTCTCCTACGTCTTTAAAGAAAATGTAACGGCGTATTTGTGTGTGTCAGTGTCGGAGCCTAAAATAGAGAGCCAGACTCCCATCAGCTTGTCAAACTTGAAAAATGGTATCCACCCACAATGGTCAAATTAGAAAATAAAATAACTTGATGGAAACAAAAAAAAAGCTCTTACATAATGTCACAAAATCATCCTTATTTCATGTTTTTTTTGTGTGGACACACAAGAGGAAAAGCCGCTATTATTTTTGTCTGGTTCGACTGAAAGTCTGTCAATATGTCTGTCCATCCTGTTAAGTTCTTTTAAATTAGAATATTTGAAAAACCGATTCGCTTTACTTACTATGTTTTATTTACTGTCGTCGAGATAACCTTTTTTGTTTTTAAAAATAAATATTCAAACCTTTTAATATGTATTTAAAAAAAACACGAGCAAACCAGAATTCAGTAATGTTACAAACTATTTGAACTCATTTTAAAGCACAAACATTTTTGAAGTTAGACGCATACAACTTTACATACTTATTTCATTTTAATTGGCACTGGAGATAAATTAGGTTAAACGCTTGGCCTTAGTTTCGTTTTAGCAGTTAGTAAGTGTGCCTATTCCTATCTCAAGGCTGAGTGCGTACTAATCATGTTAATCAAAAAATATTATCATAATGATTTAAACAAACTGTGACATTTCAGGCTATCTACATAATAGACAATCTTTGACATATAATACCAATCTTAATCATCCCAAAAGAAATTTAGAAGTAACTAAATTGATTAATAAAACAACGCTTTTGGGATGATATCATTATATTAAGGGCCGGATCTACATTTGATATATTGGGCCCCTCTTTAGGCAATTGCTCCATAGCTCTTTCTTCAAAATTATAAAAAAATATCCCTGAAAATATTTTTGGGGGCACCTTAGGCAAGCGGGGGCCATAGCTTCTGTTGTCTATAGTTAAATTCAACACTGATTATATGAACAAATCTTTGTCACTATAAGTTTGCCTTTTGTGCACGGATCAAGAAGAAAGACTCCATAAATCTTCAGATAAGTAGAGATATAAGAAAGAAAAAGAAAATAACTATTTTTCTTCCTGAGATTGAAGTGTGTCTTCTAGACCTAAGCTAGTTGATCCTTGACATTTGCTATTTACTTTGGCTCTGGCAAGAGGAAGAGATAAAAAAAAAAGAAAACAATCTGATACTATTTGGTGTGGCGGTACTATCGATCTACAGATCAATTTAACAGCGCTTCTTGTAATACTAAAATATGTTTGTGTGTTTGGAGATGGCAGATTTCAAATTTGTCAAGCTGTGATTTGATCAAACCATCTGCAAGCTCAGAGTATAACAAATACTTGAATATTGGTGAGGCTGATAGATGGATGCCTGGGACTGAAATAGTTCCATGACTGAGATCGTTTCATGTCATGACAAGGTTTATATTAACTCACTTTGTCTGTCTGTTTGTCTATCTGTCTGGGTGGACTTTCGAACACGTTATTTCTCCCACTTCCCATTCTCGGATTAAGTTGAAACTTTGCGCAATTATTCATTATCGAAGACAAAACGTGAATCTATCAAACAAAAATAACTAATAAATAAATGACTTGAAATAATTTAATGTTATTGTATGAAGAAATTGTACCAAGCTTAGTAGAGATGCGTCTTGTGTAGAGACTGAGGTGGTTTGCTAACGATATTAAACTAATAATAGTCTATAAAACCTTCTATTTTGTAAGCGACTAGTTTGTCAGCCTTCTATCATGGAGGCTTGAGACAGAGCTCAAATTCAGACTCCTGTCGCCAGTACAACGACCAACCGCCTTTACTTTTCCCCAACTATTGTCACGTACCCATTAGAGCTGGGTGGATTCAGAGGCGCCAAAAGATACCGAAATTTAAAATCTGTCATCAACAGGATTCGAACCCAGGACCGCTGTTTCGGAAACCAAACGCTTTACAGCTCAGCCACCGCGTCATACATACGTATATATGAAGTTGAAAAAGGCAAGATGTATTTCAGAACTTTTTCTGTTCAAACTGGATACACGTGTTGCATTTGTAATATTAATGATGAAGTGCACTCCTTATGCATATTTTTTAAAACCCGTCTGAAGATAATTCCAACAATTGCCTGCGACAAACCTTCTGGCATGGATGTTAAATGTTATCTATTCAATATCATCTGTTTCAATCACGGAAATAGTTTTTCAAGCTCACTTGTGAACTGTCCAAATGCTGAGTTATGGATTGCAGAGTATCAGCATCAACTTTAGTAGACGGGCTTGTTATCAGCTCATGAAGAAAGGGAGACAAGTCCACTTTTCTATTACCAACTCTCTTTTGCATTAACGACCCCGCTTTGTGAAACGTCAAACTTAGGATACAGTGTTCGTTTGCTACTTGGTAAGTCCGAAGACTTCCCTGACACCTATTCCAAATACCACGAAATGGCTCAGCAAGATAATTTTTGTTTTAAAATATCGTAGTAAAATCACTCTCTTTCTTCAATGCGCTCTGACTTGACTTGGTCCTTTTGACTCCCAACGAATATAAGCCCACAAAACTACTTATCCATCGGACTCCTAGTGTTTTGAATGACTCTGGGTCCTTGTCTTTTCTTCATGAACTCATCATGAGTGTAATTATGAAAGTTGGCTGAAGTCTCTGTAACATTACCATTTTTTTAATGGGTCGGGTTTGCGATTCCCCCTGACTTGGGAATAGTGTCTTTTATTTTTAATTTTAGATATTACCTCCCTTTGTCATCTGTAAAAATCATTTTTCTCCTGTGATTTTCCTGCGTTTAGATCCCGATAGTTTCCAGTTTTCTCCTGTCATACACTTATTCAACGTTTATTCTGCAGTAGTTTATCCATTATCCGTCATTACGTCCACAGTTTGTGTTTTCTAAACTCCATCTCGATTTCGCGTTATTTTCTACCACAACTGCTTCGAGACGACCCTCTAAATATCGATCTTGTATAGAAAAATTAATCTTATCAATGTGTGTATTCTTTTTTTTCTCTCCTTGTATCGATTGCTTTCAAGATGACAGATCGATGGCTAAGTAACGGAAAATAGTTTCAACATTCCGAGAAGCCAGTTAAAATGCCACGCTACTGGTTGAAGTTCATTAAGGTGTCAATCTATTGGCTAATGCCAGGGATCATCTTGGAATATGTCACTGCCTAGTTGTCTCGAATGACATGACAAGACGCTGGAGACTTGGGTGTCTGACTGACACAACAAGACGCTGGAGATCTGGGTGTCTGACTGACATAACAAGACGCTGGAGATCTGGGTGTCTGACTGACATAACAAGACGCTGGAGACTTGGGTGTCTGACTGACATAACAAGACGCTGGAGATCTGGGTGTCTGACTGACATAACAAGACGCTGGAGACTTGGGTGTCTGACTGACATAACAAGACGCTGGAGATCTGGGTGTCTGACTGACATAACAAGACGCTGGAGATCTGTGTGTCTGACTGACATAACAAGACGCTGGAGATCTGTGTGTCTGACTGACATAACAAGAGGCTGGAGACTTGGGTGTCTGACTGACATAACAAGAGGCTGGAGACTTGGGTGTCTGACTGACATAACAAGAGGCTGGAGACTTGTGTGTCTGACTGACATAACAAGAGGCTGGAGACTTGTGTGTCTGACTGACATAACAAGAGGCTGGAGACTTGTGTGTCTGACTGACATAACAAGAGGCTGGAGACTTGGGTGTCTGACTGACATAACAAGACGCTGGAGACTTGTGTGTCTGACTGAAATAACAAGAGGCTGGAGACTTGTGTGTCTGACTGACATAACAAGAGGCTGGAGACTTGTGTGTCTGACTGACATAACAAGAGGCTGGAGACCTGTGTGTCTGACTGACATAACAAGACGATGGAGACTTGTGTGTCTGACTGACATAACAAGAGGCTGGAGACCTGGGTGTCTGACTGAAGACAAACAATTTTATTTTAGGCATTTGTGTAAGACACACCACCTACAGTATAACTATCATAGGTATCATATAGGTATAACTAACAGCTACATCATATGTCATATAGGTATAACTAACAGCTACATCATATGTCATATAAGTATAACGAAAAGCTACATCACAGTTGTCATATAGATATAAGTAGAGGCTATATCGCAAATGTCGATCTGACTAGCTGCTTTATCATAGGTGCCATATAGTTATAACTAACTGCTTCATTATAGATTTTGTTTAAATGTATCGTTAACAAGACAATGACAAAGGTAATAACAGATCTCCTTTTATCACAATTTAATGTACACCACACTAAAAGAGACACAATGTATCTGTATGCTTCAGAAATATTGTTGATTAATTTATACATTACATATATTGGGCTTCGGGAGTTAACCCGAAAGGAAAAGATCAGGAGCCTGTGACCCTTAGGCAGCTTCCGGCACTTAATGGTACACACAGGCAGAGCCTGAGAGGCCGCCCATCTCAAACTGTATTGGCACTTACAGTTTCTTTGGAGTGTGGTGAGTTACATTCTGTCTAAATGGCGTTCTTGTTCCTACCAAAGATAATGCCCAGGCATTCATCTCATTTCGAGTTTTGCGACTGAAGAAGGCAAAACAAAAGCACCTTATTTTGTTTCGGCAATAAAGATCAAGCTGAGTTCTTATTGTTCTTACAACGCAAAGAGATCCTTTGTCAACGCAGTCAATGCATTTTGTTCCAAAGTTTCAACTTCCACAGATTCATAAGTAATTCTACGATTTTAAGTGTCTCAATGGTGGAGGGATGTGGCGTTGAAAAGTGTGCCATAAAATAATGCCCTCCATTATAGAGAAAGCGACTTGAAACCTAAGTCATCGTCTTGGAACTTACCTGTTATTAAGTTATTACTGCTTTCTAATAGCGCATCTTTATTCTCCTCAGGGCTCTATGGTCTCTTTTGTGGACAGGCGAAAAGGGGGGGGGGTGCGGGGGCGGAATCTGGGAGACGTTTACATGCTGCATTGAGACGTCCAGCTGGTCAACATCTATTTGAATATTCCAAGTCTACATTGGGATACGAACACAACCCTGCTCAGTTACGAAGCCAAGCGGTCGGCGTTTTCTACACATTGAAATTCACTTGAGTATATCAACTTTCGTTATGCTTTATACAGGTCTCGTTAGTAGTTGGAAACTCGGAGTGGGTTGAAGTATAGACTTTTCATCTTCAGTGACTAATAGCATAGATTATGTTCTGTACTCTACTGCCATGCTGTCATCCATCATCTGACTAACAAAAATGTCAATTCTTGTTCGTTGATCAATTAAACACGGTAATATATATTGATGATCTCATTAATTAGTTCAGACGTGAAGGGGGTATACCTACAGTGGCAGTATGGATCATGATTGCGCGGGGCAGGCGAAGAATTGAGGAGACATAACATTGACATATCGACACAAAACTTCAGACCAAATGGGGATAGAAATGTCGCTGCCCGTGTGTAACGCTGTATGCATGACTCCACCCTTGGACTTTGACCCACAATTGATGTCAACACTGTTGAAAAGTATCGCATCCATGACTCCATGCATTGCGTAACTTCCTCGTTTTCTGATCGTCATGGCAACCACTAGACGCGTCTGTCACTATAGCTGCAGGTAATTACGGTCGTCCCCCGTTTAAGCCCCTTGAGTTATCACTCTTAAGAGAAACGGGAATCCCCGTTATTTTAAAAGCCACATTATCTAGAAGTCCGCGAAGTATCGCTGGCCTGCCTCTTAGCAAGGTGAAACAAGCATGGCGCCTAGACTTGATCAAACTGTGCTGATATAACGGTTGATAGGGACCTGAACTGCGGTTATCTGTGTACTCTCCATCAACGGTTCTAAAACCTGCATGCCTGTACTAATTTTTTTTTGTTTGTGAATTACTTAGTTCTTGTTTGAACGTGCTCCTTGTTTGAAGACATAGCTTTGGGCGTTTGATAAAATAGACATGTGAGGAATCAATTTTAACTTTTACAATCTAGTGAAACTGTAGAAATATGATCTTCAAGTTTTTGGGTAAATTCTGTGTAACACAAACTGCCTTGTCAACGGTTTTTTTTTCAGTCTGGGTATAAATATTTGTACAAACATAGGCACTTCTAATGTAACGACATTAATTATAAAGAAGCTTGTCGTCAATGTCGATAGTGAATCTCTTAATGTGAAAACTATCACTCATTTGAAAACATAGTTTCATATATTTGAAGACAGTGAATCACTCATTTGAAAACATAGTTTTATATATTTGAAGACAGTGAATCACTCATTTGAAAACATAGTTTCATATATTTGAAGACAGTGAATCACTCATTTGAAAACATAGTTTCATATATTTGAAGACAGTGAATCACGCATTTGAAAACAAAGACTTTCACATTAGCAAACAATGATTTACTCTTTTTAGCTATTCACTCATTGACAGACTTTGCCAATACATTGAGCAAGGTGTAGTGGTGATGTGTAAATAACTTGATACAAGATCCTCTGATTCGATATTTAATCTAAATACTATTTAATCTTTAAAAGACCATTTTAAATAGAGCTTGTAAACTACATAAAGGGATACAATTAAGTTGAATATATATCTCCAACTTAGGAACTTATGTATAATATCGACTGACACGTGTATTGATATAAGTAAGTAAAGTTCCCCTTTCAGACCTTGTGGTCTATAGGGCAGATGATGTAAAGGTCATATGTTTCTGTGGCCTACGGTTTAACGAGGGTGTTATGTGGCCAGCACAACGACCAACCGCCTTTATTTTTCCCCAACTAATGTCAGGTACCCATTAAAGCTGGGTGGACTCAGAGGCGCCCGAAGATCCCGAAATTAAAAATCCCAGTCTTCACCAGGATTCGAACCCCTGTACCCGGTTCGGAAGCCAAGCGCTTTACCGCTCAGCCACCGCGCTTCCTGTGTATTGTATACTTTTAGCAAAAAAGCTCTGTGGATAGAAGCTTTTTTGTTTTAATTTGGATAACTTTGTCTGAAACACCGTGTCAGACCAATCAAGTAATCACTAATTATTGAAATTTAGTTTCAGATAAGAGTTTTTGAAACGAGTATCTATTCGATTGAGCGTGGCGGTGTCTCTCAACTATGATAACGGTATTGATTGAATTCATTTTAAGCACATTTAAAGTCATCAACTGCGTGTGCTAGAAATGAGAGGATTCCAGTGTTTAAATGAAAAGAAATAATTACACGAGCGATATTTCAATGGCATGGAAATAAAATTGAAATTGTAATTTTGTTGAATGGCTAACTTGAAAGTGAGCTGAAGAGAATATTAGTATCAAAAATAGAAAATTTTATTTTTCAATATGACTTCAAATTTATGACAATAAGCTGAAACAAATCCTTTAAAAAAATGTCTTTAAGGGGTTAAATCTACCACTAATGTACAAGCTATTGCCCTTATACGATATAAAAACAACTAATTACCAATAATTAATTAACTAATTGGATACTATTTTGTATTGATTCATGTTTTTTTAGGTCCAATAAATAATGGTTTAAAGTATAAACTTGATACTGTGAGGGACAAATAGCGCTAAGGGACTAAACCCAACACATTGAACCATTTCCGTGAATATTAGTATTAGTATTAGTTTCCCTTGCCGGTATCAAATAAAATAATTAATTGCCAGTAACTAACTGTCTAATTGGTAACTTTTTCTAAATTCATGTCTTGTCTATGGCAATAGATAATTGTGCGAAGCTTCAACTTGATCGTAATGGGCGTGAGGTAAATAACGTGTACACATTGTGTACCAGACAGACAGACAGACAGAGTGAGTGATAGAAGTTGTGTACAGATTTGAAGAAGAGGGAAACTAAGATACAGTCATGAGAGGAAAATAAAGAGTTAAATAATTTTACCACTGACATGTTTTAGTCTAGTTTTAGCGAGTTACTAGTCTGCTTTTAGTCTACTTTTAGTCTTGTTATGAAGAATCTTAAGTCTGAATTTAGTCTTTTTTTTGTCTCTATTTAGTATTTTGTCTGTTTTCTTTTTAGTATGTTTTTGGTGAAACCTAATGTCTGACCAGTGTCTCTCGACAAAATCTTTCAATATGATAAGTAAGATTTAGTCAATGCAAAGTTCTCTTGTTGAAGGAGTTTGTGGATACTCAATTCTGATATCTAGCCTTTCAACAGCCCCCATTTCCAGCCCTCAAGAAACAGTCTTCTTCTTAAAACAACAACATTCTAAAAGAACTCCTTTAGACTGGTCCTGTAATTAGAAAGACTAACTACGAGAAGCGACTTTCACGCCCGGAAGCAAGTGTGGGCAACTTTTCGGACGGCAAACTGCTTAATTTCTTCGGTAGTAGCTTCCGGTAATTGACGGTAGCAACGAACAGGAGTGAAGGGGGAAATGATGGCAAGTGGGGTATAGTCGATTACGGAATAATTAGTGAGACCTTCAACACAGATTTTTTTTTTCACGTCCTCTTCTCTTATTGTAGTAGCTTGTTGGTAAATGTGATAGCCTTGAGCAGTTCTCAGTTCGCCAGAGACATAGCCCCCGCCGACGTGTTTTACTGAATCATATCTAGAAGGCATTTTCTTAATGAAAACAAAGATGAAGATAGAAACGTGGCTGAGGGAAAAGTAGGGGAGACTATCCAACCTTAAACCTAGACGTGTTTGAACGTTTCAAGGAGCCAATAATTAAGTCCCTGAGGTTGTAGTAGTATTTTTTAAAATACTTGTTATACCCCTTAAGGTTGCCCTCCCTGGGCAACTCGTTTCCTGTTGAAATTTTGAAGTATACAGATAATTTGTCTAGCCGATTAGTGTAGTGAACATTTTATCTTTCTAATGAATTTTGGATAAACAAAATACAAACAATTAATTTATCATGGCAATATACGTTGAAACTAGTAAAAATAAAGCTGTAACAAAATAAAACAATAAATAACTTTCACCACCCCTCTCTCTCTCTCTATCAAGTTTGGTTAAATTCTAATGAACTCATGCCGAACATAAATTGGTCTCACGTACAATAAATCTAATGGCGTATTCAACTCATGTCATCTATAAATAACCATCGACTCCAAATCAATAAAGCGCCACTCCGATCAGTCTAGAGAATATCAGCAATAAATTTCTGGCCAATTTGACGGGGAAAGAATCCTCCCCACAAGGCATCGAATTTAAGTCGACCGACCCAAAAAAAATCAAGAAATCTAAACAGTAGTGTTGACTTCAAATTCACGTATCCTTTAGTCTAATGAACCTTTGGGGCACCCCACAAGATCTGTCGACCGTACTTTCTCCATTCCTCCTTGCCTTGGATCTCTTTCTATGTTGTCTTCACATTGCTCTCTCTGTCGGCCTCCCTGAGAGAGGGACTATGGAGGAACTGCTGGTATGACCATAAAGTTTTAGTCTGGGTTTTCTGCCAGGAGTTATTAGTGCATTGTGGGGTTCAATTTCCGATGTAACATGTTTCTAATCTCTTCGTTTCTGATGCTGTCTTTGTATGTGATGCCTTTGATCTCTCTATAGCTTCTCAATTCCATTGCTAGGATCCACTCTCTAGTTCTGCAGCCAGCATCCAAGATTCGCAAGGATACAAGCATGTGGCAATGACCAGGGAACGCCCCAGACTGATTTTAGTTACGAGGGCTATGCCTTTGTCTCTCCATATTGTTTTGAGTTTTGCAAGTGCTACTGTGGACGGTGCAATTCTGGCCAGAAGTTCCGGTTCAGCTCCTTCATCTGAAACAATAACTCCTATGTATTAAAAACTACGGACACTTGCCAGTTTTTGGACTCTAATACTGTTGTCCCTTTAAAAGCCCTGTTCGCTATTGGTCATAATTTGTGTGTTTCTTTTTTCGGCAACGCAGTGCATATCTTATGGTGTGGAAATCTTGTCTATGCGCATCAACAGCACTACAGAAATCTTGTCTATGCGCATCAACAGCACTACAGAAATCTTGTCTATGCGCATCAACAGCACTACAGAAAAATAAAACTAAGAACAATGCATACTAAATATAATTATTTTCTTCATGGTAATCCTAAATGTAACAAATTGCGTCAAACGTTTAAAAGGTTTTTAGGGACTAATTTCTACACTGGAGAATCCAGGAATAACATGGCTACTTTGAGGATGTCCATACCAAAGTCCAAGTACGATTACTACGGGTTAGTTTACAATTTTTAAATTAGATACAGTTGCATAGAAAAAGAAGAGAAAATGATAGGGAGAAATGCGAGGAGGGAATAGAAGAGAACCTAAAGAAAAAAAAAACACACAAAGAAAACGAATGAGAAATAGTGGAAGAGATTAGGAAATAAATAAACAATGTCAACAACGCCATATTGAAAGGTCAGTTGCCAACTCAATAACAAGAATTACTTTTTCACGAAAAGAGGTTAGAAATGTGATTCTGTAGTTCTCAAAGGTGTAATATACATTTTAAGATGCTTTTTAAAAATGCTTAGCTTATCAATACTTCCGTAATCTGTAGACTAGTTATATAATTGACTAATAAAAAATATATCCCTATATTATATCCCTCCCTATATATCCCTATATTATATCCCTCCCTATATATCCCTATATTATATCCCTCCCTATATATCCCTATATTATATCCCTCCCTATATATCCCTATATTATATCCCTAAATATCCCTCTATTTCTTTCCCTTGTTTTCCCATTCTTCTACAAAATTGTGAAGTATTGAACCTAAGATCGATCAACACAATTATCGGATTATAATTTCTTAAATTATCAAAGTGAACGCGTTATTATTGAATCCTTTTTTAAAATCCAAATGACCTTGATTAGTCGTAATGCTGGATCTTTCTATCGGTTTAGTCACTATTTAGTTATTATTTCCAGCACAGTACTTGTCTTAATGTAGGTATTTATACTAAATCCTTCAATGGAAACGTTTACTATTAATTTGTTCAATTTATTCCATTCATCTCAGATGTAAGACTCATATGAGGTTATTTCCAGCAGAATCCCTACCAAAAGAATTGTATGCCCACATGTGGAAGGAAGTCTTTGACCTCAGTCTGACCCTAGCGTACTCCTCCATTTTCGGTTTAAATTTAAATCTCGTGGACACGTTTCTGGATTTGAGTTGCTAACGTCTGGGACAGAATGGAAGTGGAGTACGCTCTGGGATGGGGTGGACTCACCAAATTATCATTTCGTCAATGTGTGATGTTGCCACTGACGTGAATGCAACCGACAGATGCTGCGAGGACTTCGTTCCAGGCCTGTCTGGAGTGCTAAGTAATTGAAAGTCATCTCGCCCATGTTTCTGGCCTTATTGGAAGCCGAAAGAACAGCTGCTTGTAGATTTAAGTAGAAATCTGTAGTAGGCTAAAGAAACAGATACATTAGAAAATGGGGAAAAAAATACACAGTAAAAACACATGCAAAAGCACACATTATTAAGCGTTTGTTTTGAATCGTTATCTGCTTTGCTGTTAAGATAAATTTTTCTATCACGTTGGATGGTAAATGATAATAAATATAATGATAATAAATATAATGATAATAAATGTAATGATAATAAATATAATGATAATAAATATAATGATAATAAATATAATGATAATACGAAAAAAAACAGCGATCGAAGACGAACACAATCTCATTTCATATGACCTCGGAAAATGGCTTATGGAGTAAGTGAATAAAAAGTGTACAGTGCTGCCTTGCTATAGGAGGTTAAGGTATGACCTGGTCAGTTCTTTTTAGAACTTCACTACTATCATGATGTCCATTGCGTCCACCACACTAGTGCAGACTAAAAATGTATGCCTGTCTCTTTAGGGACACGTTTTATTTTCAAAACTAAGGCTTACACTGTTACGTCGATCGAAGTGCCCATTATAATGTTGCTATTAGTTATGTATTATTAACTTGACGAATATGACCCGCGGTCCGCGTGCCTTAATTTATACACCAATCATCTAGTGCTTTTGAATCTTATAAATAAAACTAATGCCTGGATGTAAAATGTTTTTAAAAAAAGAAGGCTGTAGGACAAATGGGATATTCGTGCCCTAGTCGTCAGTAACTAACACTGGAAGTAGCTTTACGTACATCAATTGGTAAACTGAGAGGTCAAGAAAATCAAACTAATGACTTATGATTGAGATGACCTTTATAGTAGCAGATGTAGAAGTAAAATTCTACGAAATAAAGTAAGCCAAATAAAGCCGTAGACGTAGATTTAAATTAGTAGATTTATGTCTATAAATTAGGTGAAATATAGCCTAAAAATATTGATATATTGTTTTTATCTTGAATGGGATCGTACCATAAGCTTATAAATTAAAGATTTGTTATACAAGCTCAACCCCCCTCCCCCGAGACAATGTCTTCTGACATTTATCAAAAGATAAGATTTGATATGTAGGACTGCGCTGGGAATGCACTTGACAATATGAATGTAGCTATTGAAATGTATGTCAACATGGCTATTGAAATGTATGCCAACATGGCTATTGAAATGTATGCCAACATGGCTATTGAAATGTATGTCAACATGGCTATTGAAATGTATGCCAACATGGCTATTGAAATGTATGTCAACATGGCTATTGAAATGTATGTCAACATGGCTATTGAAATGTATGTCAACATGGCTATTGAAATGTATGCCAACATGGCTATTGAAATGTATGTCAACATGGCTATTGAAATGTATGTCAACATGGCTATTGAAATGTATGTCAACATGGCTATTGAAATGTATGCCAACATGGCTATTGAAATGTATGTCAACATGGCTATTCGACCTAGATACAATAGAAGCATATTGCGTTCATAGAGTTGAGCAACTTTTTGTTAAGGTCTTCAGCTTGTGATAGGGTTTGGTTTACCATTAGTATCCAAGGAACATATATACAAAGTTTTATCAAGATAGGTCAAACGGTTTTAATTTTTATTTGGGGCATACATACATATTTTCATATATACATACATACATAAATACATACATACATACATACATAAATACATAAATACATACATACATACATACATACATACATAAATACATAAATACATACATGCATACATACATACATACATAAATACATACATACATACATACATACTCCTAACAATTGGATTTATATCATAGATATGCACTTACATCTCTGTTTGTAATGCTGTTGTAGCTTTTACATTTCTACGCCTTGACCATCACTGCCCAGGGTGGGGGGATAAGGGTGTCTGCAAATTCTAGTTATCTTGGCCAGCTTTGATTGCAAAGCAACTAATTTAGTATTCACGGCAATCTGTCTGATACTTGGGGACAAGTGACAGCGTCCGGCTCCGTTAAGTTTGATGGGACAGGCGGTTGTCCACATAACATTCAGGAGCCTGACAAGGCCTAGGAAAACAGCTTCCGGTTGTTAGTAGAGCCCTTCTTGAAGAATTCAGATTCAGTAGGATAAACCACGTGGCTAGGAATAAAGGTCAAAGTGTATTGTTTATCGTCAAATAGATTATTACAAGTTCGACTTTGAGTCCTTGAGTGCTGGAAAAATACTTTGACTTATTTGTGTTGTCTAAATACAACGAGTGTACAATGTACTCATCAGAATGTCAGGATGTATCTAGGTTAAAACTGATGCGGTGTCTCAAGTAGTTCTTTCTGGTCCACGTTCGTCTCGCACATATTAATAGCGGTCAAGATTTGCACCCGAAGGAATTAAAAAACTTGAATCATTTTTTTTTTGCATGCGTCATTCTGTGACGAGAGCAAAATTGTGATAATCTCAGGTGAATTAGACTTTATCAATACCTTTGTACACACAATCTCACTTTAACAATGACTCTGCCCACACAGGCTCACTTTAACAATGACTCTGCCCACACAGGCTCACTTTAACAATGACTCTGCCCACACAGGCTCACTTTAACAATGACTCTGCCCACACAGGCTCACTTTAACAATGACTCTGCCCAGACAGGCTCACTTTAACAATGACTCTGCCCACACAGGCTCACTTTAACAATGACTCTGCCCACACAGGCTCACTTTAACAATGACTCTGCTCACACAGGCTCACTTTAACAATGACTCTGCCCACACAGGCTCACTTTAAGACTATGTCAGTCCATACATTCTTACTTTAACACACTGTGCAAACTTTCATACTTACAAAAACATGTCACAGAAACGCCATGCAATTTAAATGTATAAACATTGACATGAATATCAAAGGAGACAAACTTTTTATTTCTTCCACTGAAATACAAAAAGTTATTTCTCCCATTTGCCCGAAATCCAGTTTTTAATTTAATCTAAACACAAAATCCACTATTCTAAGTGGCATCCGGTGTTATTCATCATATGAATTAGAAGTCATCAAACTATTTGATTTTTTTTAAAGGCGTTTTAAATTCTTGTATTGTGCATTTGAATAAAAATCTGGGTCTTATTGACTCGGAGGTCATATTTTTACTTCCGGTTTGAGAGAAAGAATAAATTATTTCCCGAAACTTGTTCTGAGCGTTGTCCAAAATAAAAGCAACAAAAACAATATACAGATAAAACAACATAAAAAACGTAAATTTAATTCAATATCTTCCAATATATTTATACAATGTACATTGCACTTGCATTCATATTGAGCCGTCAATTTGTGCGGAAATCAAAAGCACAGCTCTTGACTGTTCTTCTAAGAACTTAATTTTAATTTTAATCCCTTAGTTTTTTTTAATTTTAAAATATTTTCTTGTAACATGTGCCTGTCTCAAAAAAAAATATTGTTAAATAAATGCAAAATATAAAGTTTTAAAAAACATTTTGACCAACATTCCGGGTTCAGTTAAAGACTTCACCAACCACACGGCAACTGGTCTTCATCGACCACAATGAACGAACTTGAATTGATTTCGTTTGGCTTTTAACCCAAAGTAAACTGCATCATTTCTTTCACCCATAATTTATTGTTTAACATTTGACACTTCATTATCAGATGTTGTTCTCCTCTTCGTTCTCCAAACGCCTGTATTTACGTAAGTGGCACAGGGGATGTAACTTGTATCCATGTACCATTAATCCTGTTCACTCTTTCTACTAGTTACGGCCTGGACAACGGTTAGTCCAGTTACAGGTCTATAACACACACGCTCATCCAAACCAGACGATACGTTGTTCTGAGGGCCGCTCATTTATCTTAATCCATTATCGACCTTTTGAAAGACAGCTGCCGGCCTGTTCAATAAGACTTGCAAATGATTTCCTGTGGTGGGAATGTGATCTAGGGGGTGGGGCCTAACAGTTATCAGCCTCATTTGTATCCCGACATTAGCAGACTATCGTACTTACAGCGTGCATGATACGCCGGCTATCATGTTCACATGTACGGACCTAGTTTTCTCATTGTAACATTCTGTGTGAGAGTTAGATTCCTATCGAACTGTCAAAAAGTCACATTACGTATTTGACTAAGAATAGACATTCATTACAACAATGTTTACCTTCTTCAATCTTGGATAAACTTGTCCTCTATACACTTACCATAAACAAATGTATGGAATTTATGGGGTATTTTATACAAGTAGAAGAACCCATATATAACAAGCCTTTAGTTGTATCCTGTGTAGAGTATAAGGAAGTATTGTATCCTGTGTAGAGTATAAGGAAGTATTGTATCCTGTGTAGAGTATAAGGAAGTATTGTATCCTGTGTAGAGTATAAGGAAGTATTGTATCCTGTGTAGAGTATAAGGAAGTATTGTATCCTGTGTAGAGTATAAGGAAGTATTGTATCCTGTGTAGAGTATAAGGAAGTATTGTATCCTGTGTAGAGTATAAGGAAGTATTGATAAGCGTGGTACTTTCATGAACAATATACTTTTACATAGTGTTAGGGCGTGTGTGTGTGTGTGTGTGTGTGTGTTTCTATGGTGACGGTGGGAAGAGGTTAGCGACTGGTTGTGAATGATGCAACATAGGTGGCATTGTCGTCACTTGGTCTTAGTTAAGACAGACGACTCCAGAACGTGAGACTGAAAGGTTGTGTTATTGTAGTGAGTTAGATTTGGTTAAAAGATATTATTACTAAAGTCAACTTCATTTATTTCATTTGATCACAAGTTGATTTTGTCAATATTACAAATAATGTAATGTAAAAGAAATAATTGTGCGAAAATTCAGCTTGATCCGAGATTGGGTGTGAGAGAAACAAAGTGTACAAACGTTTTAACAGAAAGACAGAGTGAGTTTATGTAGGCTTTGTTAAAAGTAACTTAACTGTCTGTCTTTTCACACAGGTCTCACAGAGTTATCTTATAGGTATCCCATAGGTCTCACAAAGTTATCATATAGGTATCACACAGGTCTCACAAAGTTATCATATCGGTATCACATAGGTCTGACAAAGGCATCACATAAGTCACATAGCAGCAGTGCAAAGCCGTTTGCACTCTGGATGGCAAGAACGTGTTGACTAAGCCATTGTTAAATCTGGTTCAACTTTCTCATCTATATTTATCTTACGTAAGACACAGGTCAACAAAAATGTATTGTTTAGGTCATTGACAACAATTCGCATATCAAGTGTGAGAAAGACGTCAGTGTCTGTTAGTATCAGGCATTCGTAAATTTGTTCCTCATAGTCATTTTTGTGTCACATGCAGCCACGTGCACGTTACAAGCACACACACCCACACTCAACGAAGTGGAACATAGTACTAAACTAGCCATGTCACAGTCGACTGTCGACCTAACTCCCCACCCGTCTCTTCCAGACACAGAAAATCAATTAGATTGTCCACACGTACCCAGCATTCCTTGTAAAGCGTTTAACACAAGGCCAAAAGGGACGGTACGACTCTCGGGGTAAGAGACTCCGGCATCAGACAACGCAAAGAAAAAAAAAAAAGGAAAGAAATCGTGCCCAACGCTAAGATACCCGAGCAGACGATTAAAATATAAACCTGAAGCTAAGTGGGTATCCTGGATTCATTAGCGCACCTATTCTTTCTTCCACGTCGGTGCGACGCCTCTGGAGGAGACCACTAGCAAAGCCTGCGTATGAGTAGATCGATACACTGCTGCCAAGAAGGAGACGAGATTGAGGTTGGAGCGTGGGGAGGGGGGGGGGTGAAGTAAGGAGAAGTACAACGGAGGGGAGGGAAGATAGGTTGACGGGAGGAAAGAAAATGAACGGTGTCAATAGAACACACTCGGCTGCCTCCGTACCACTCATCTCACTCCACCTCTTTGATTGTCCTTCTCTCAATCACTCTCTGCTCACTCTCTCACGTGCAAGTGCTCCACTCGTTCCCCCCCCCAACCGTTTCGTTCTTGGCCCCCCCCCCCCGGGCCCCAATAACATACATACATTACCAAGAGGCTAAAAAAAAGGAGGGCTGTGGGGAATCTTGAACTAAGTGAGAAGGGGACATATCTCTGTAAGATTTATTTTTTCTTATCTCCCCTTTATTCATATTCTACACACACACAAAATCAACAATATTAAAAAAAAAAAAGATAATTCAAAACATCGTCAACTGGTGTGTTGTTGGGTGCTGCTGTGTCTCGTTCGTCGCTCTCTCCATCCCTCGCTTTCTCCAGTCTTCCCAGACTCCCCGCTACTCAATCACAACTTTTTTATTTTAGAAAGGGGCGATCACCCCCCTCATGCTGGTTAACTAAACCATTTCATTTCATCGTTTCGTAGTTTGTTTTTCTTCTCAAATATTTCTTCAAAGTTTTTTTCTATCTATGCATTTAGCACAATTGTGATTAGTGTCTGTATATTAACAGAGTCATATAGATCTCATAGCGTGTGATAAAAATAATATATTTAAAAAAAGATGTGTTTTCTGTGAAATCGTGAATAGTTTCCCCCTTTTTTTTCGATTTCTGTACACGTGACTTGGCAACATGGAGGAAACACTGTGTATAACCTGTTAGTGTAGAGAGTATTTGTCTCTATTAACTCAACTCATTGGAGCTAATCGTGAGGTAATAATCTCGAAACGAAATTTTCGTAGTTAATATATTCTGTTGAACCGGATGTGATTGGATGTGGAGGTTATAACAAACTCATATAGGTGGGTGCGTGTCATTTTGTTACCATATTTTACATTTCTTCTTCTTTCTAATTTGTGTTGGTCTTTTTTTTTATAATAATACTAACAGAAAGCGGCCATAAAGTTAGTTAATAGTTGAAATAGTGTATCAGAGGAACTATTGATTTTAAATTGCTGTTGGCTAATTAAAAGGTTTTTTTTCCCTTTATGAATAACATTCTTTGATGTTTGCATATTAGAATTTTAAGAGTTATAAGGCGGCAGATTTTAAGAGTTTAATGCCTGTTGTGATGATTTAAGGAGACATGTTTCATGTGATGATTTAGGGAGAAATGTTTGATGTGATGTTTTAGGGAGACATGTTTGATGTGATGGTTTAAGGAGACATGTTTGATGTGATGGTTTAGGGAGACATGTTTGATGTGATGATTTAGGGAGACATGTTTGATGTGATGGTTTAGGGAGACATGTTTGATGTGATGGTTTAGGGAGACATGTTTGATGTGATGATTTAGGGAGACATGTTTGATGTGATGGTTTAGGGAGACATGTTTGATGTGATAGTTTAGGAAGACATGTTTGATGTGATGGTTTAGGGAGACATGTTTGATGTGATGATTTAGGGAGACATGTTTGATGTGATGGTTTAGGGAGACATGTTTGATGTGATAGTTTAGGAAGACATGTTTGATGTGATGGTTTAGGGAGACATGTTTGATGTGATGATTTAGGGAGACATGTTTGATGTGATGGTTTAGGGAGACATGTTTGATGTGATAGTTTAGGAAGACATGTTTGATGTGATGGTTTAGGGAGACATGTTTGATGTGATGATTTAGGGAGACATGTTTGATGATTTAGGAAGACATGTTTGATGATATAGGGAGACATGTTTGATGTGATCATTTAGGAAGTCATGTTTCATGATTTAGGAAGACATGTTTGTTGTGATGATTTAGTAAAACATGTTTGATGTGATCATTTAGGAAGTCATGTTTCATGATTTAGGAAGACATGTTTGTTGTGATGATTTAGTAAAACATGTTTGATGTGATGATTTAGAGAGACATGTCTGTTTTGATAATTTAGGAAGTCATGTTTGATGTGATGATTTAGGAAAACATGTTTGATGTGATGATTTAGGAAAACATGTTTGATGTGATGATTTAGGAAAACATGTTTAATGTGATGATTTAGGAAGACATGTTTGATGATTTAGGGAGACATGTTTGATGGTTTAGGGAAACATGTTTGATATCATGATTTAAGGAGACTTGTTTGATATGATGATGAGCAAAGACATCTTCTTATCTTATAAATTTGATGTGATGCAGTGCGAAGTTTGATCTTTTGACCATGTCTTTGTTTTATACGATAGCTCTTAAAAGCATTCGAGCATCAAGGAAGAATTGGAGATTTTCAGGCCCTAGAACTAATGTCCTGCAGGAAGATTGGAGATTGCAGCGGGCACACTCGAACTCAGGACCATTTGCGATGACAGTTTCTAGCCCACACCATGGCTGTGACTGTGTGTGGAGTGATATACTGGCTCTCATGTTACATTTTTTGTTCACTTGATGCAGTCCTCTGTTTGTCATTATATGCTGTTAACTGTTTAAATCTTTACACCGTTTGGTTTGTCTCACAAGTTTCCATTGTTCCATTAGAATGGAAGGTTATTACGACATAGCCCAAACATCCCACAGGGCGACAGAGTGATGGTGGTGGGCTGGGTTCGAACCGAGAACATTGAAACGACAGCCTAGAACGCATACAATACGACCAGAAGGCCATCCATTGTGATAGTGTGACTAGTAGTATTGTACAAAATGTGATGAGTGATGAGTGGCTGAAGTGTGTGAAATGTGAGGAGTGATGAGTGGCTGAAGTGTGTGAAATGTGAGGAGTGATGAGTGGCTGTTTGAAATGTGAGGAGCGATGAGTGGCTGTGTGAAATGTGAGGATACTTTTCCTGATGTTTTGTCGGTTTTTATTAAAAGGGGATGGCGCTGAATATTTTAATTTATAGCATGTTTCGTAACATATTTCTAAAATAGTTATATAAAATGTATGTTAAATATTTATATAACATGAAAGGTGATATAATTAAAGGCCTATAACATAAATCGCTATATATTAAAAGGCATATAACATGAATGATCATATATTTACAAGCATATAACATGAAGGATCATTTATATTTAAAGGCCTATAACACAAAAGAAGAGGTTAATACTTGTCTAATAACACTGAATAGTGCTTAACCTGTATTTCATGAATTAAAGTCTGTGTAAGTTTCTCTCTTATATTACGTGTGTATATGTTTATTTTATAGCGGCCCCCGAAAGGGGAAAAGACGCTATTAGTTTTGTGTGGAATGTCTGTCCGTCTATCCGTCCGTCTCTCCTGTTTAGATCACGTAAACTAGAAAATATAGTGAAAATCCGACATCTTAATATTTTAGACCATTCAAAGTTCTGATACAACGGCTTCTTATTTCTTTTCTGAAAGAGAAAAATCTAATTTTTTAAATCACTTATGCAGGCAGTTTTTTCATAATAATACACCACTTTTACAACTATTCACTATTAATAGTAACAAACACGGGAGGCTCTTTAGTAGGGGAGATCCATAGGTACCATATTTTATACAACTTTATGCAAATGGTTTTTTTTTTTTTGTCAATGTTTTTTTTTTTTACATTTGTATTGTTAAGTTAAATAAGTTCTGTCATACTAACTACTACATTTACATTAAAAAATGTTTTGTTTTGTTTTGAAAGAGAAAAAATCTATTTAGTATGCATATAAGTTGGACATAATTTAAAACAACAATTAATAATTATTTTTTCATATGATCGAGTGAACTCTCGGCAAAAACAGAAAGAGTTGAACTAAAGGAAAATACATTTTCTTAACGGAAATGTTATTATCTTGAGAATTTGAATAAAAGATTGACCCTTTACAAAACAAAGAGATCAATTAGATATTCATTATAAGACATCCGTTAGGCCAGGTCCACATTTAACTTTACATTCACTTTCACCTATCCTTTGGTCTGCTGGACCGCTGGGGCACTACACAAGATCTGTCAACCTTCTTTGTCCATTCTTCTGTCATTTGTCTTTGATAGAATTTCATTCGAATGTTCTTTCTGAAAATATTGAAACCTGCCTTTTTACCTGCTTGGGTGGACGACTTCGTGGACCGATTTGGAGTTTGTGTTTCCACACAAACTGTCTTTGTAACCTTGTTCTACCTTAAGTCTGTGTATGTTCCGTGTACGTTTCATTGTCCTAGGTGCGCCGTTTTGTATTTGTTCCTCTAAAACTTAAGTTTATCTATATTCAAATGAAACTTAAATCTATCAATGTTCCTTTCACCTATGATCTTCGTATGTTCCTCTGTAATTACTAAAATCTGTATATGTTCCTCTCTCATTCCTCGGGTCACTCTCCCATACCTATGGTTACAACACTAAAAGGAACTCAACAGGAATGTCAGTAAGCCGCTTGTCCCCTCAAATCCTGGCGACGTTTTGTCGTTTGGCCCTGGTATTGATTCTGTTAAGTCCCTACTACAATCAAGCTACTAAGAAATGTCTGTTTGACAAGACAAAATGAACTCTGTACGGTACTTTGTCATGGCTAGGGGTAATTTCTTTTGGCACTGATACCTTCAGAGATCATGTCTCATAGAGAAGCACCGTTCCTGGAACCCGAACAGAGAGACGCATTATTTGTAATTACCAAGTCATAGTAGAGCGAAAAGTATATTGAGTTCAGTGCATCAAAAAGTTAGGGTGTGGGGTGGGGGGTGAGAGATGTTTGTTTTTTAAACTTTTTAAAAAAGTAATAGATTACTTAGCTGATTGGAGGAGATATTGTCCAGACAATATTCTTTTCAATTAGTCCAATAAATACTAAATCTAAACAGACCAATCTGTCTTTTAATAAGTCGAAATCGAGTTTTTGTTGTTTTTTTCCTTAAACAAGTGAAGATACTTTGGACTTAGCGGATAACGGCTTTGTCTGCATTCGATGTGACAAAACAGACAGGTCGCAACTGGGTTTGCGTTGCTATATGTAACACTGTATTCATCCATAGTCTAAGACATTTCCATTTCGATTATTATTAACATTCATCCACATTTTACATTCAAACGTTATTGTTCATTTTTGCTAACTCCAAATAACCTGCAAGTTTGCCTTATTTTCTACAAATTTAAATCTGTATAAAGCAAACAAATGAAGCTATGTTAAAGTGGGCCACAGATACAGACGACCTTTGCAGCATCCACACAATAGATAGCAAGATCTGAAAGGAGAACTTTACTTTTTGTTATGTTAAAGCAAAAAGTGCGCGTGTGTGTGTGTGATCGCGACTGTCGGCTCATAGTACAAGTTCTGTTGATTCATCTAATAAAATGTTAATTATGAGACACTCCAATGGATATTGAATAGAAGAACTTTTTGAATAATGGCCTTTTATAGCGAAATTGATTAATAGCACAGACATATTTAGCAATATGCTTTTACAATTTCACACACAAGGTTTTAAGAAAATGATTTTTTGGGTCACATTCAGAACCACCAGACTGAAGATTAGCGTAAACCTCAACTGTTTCTACTGCTTACAACTGAAGAAAGCAGGGCTGGGGTTAAAAATGAATCCTTTTTCTTTCTAATAAGTACCCGTTTGAAATGAGTGATGGCATTATTCATGAACACGGCTGGACGGTGCCCAGGGCCCTATCATGTAACCTAAGGTCAAATTATTGTTGAAAATAAGTTTCTCTCTCTCTCTCTCTCTCTCTCTCTCTCTCTCTCTCTCTCTAATCATCTGTATTTTTTCCTTGCATAGTTGTTAAGCACATATTATTAGGACTTCGTGCCACGAGACTGAAGAGCATATAACTTTAGAAAGAATTCGGAAAAGAATGAAGACCAAAAAGATAAAAAAAATAAACAAACAAATTATATATCTTTTTTTGCGAAAAAAGCAAAGCTTATATAGCGGAATGCACCGCACAATCACTTCTAAATCTCTTTACTGCAAGATTTATCTCCCCCTTCTTCTAAAACAAAATTAATTAATTAACTTTAATTGATTGAATAATCGGTCGATTGATTAATTCATTCATTTGTTGTCTTTTGTTATGAATAATTGTATAATAAAATTTGGAATTAATTAAAAATTGGGATGTGGGAAAAAAACAACAATACTCCCCAGACAGACAGACGGAGTATGTTTCTATATGCTTTATATTACGCGACTACACCTTACAGTCAGCTTTTTTAAATCTAGTTTTCACTGGCCTATATTGTTTCAAAGAAATCTTTTCAAAAATTGATTGGAAAAGGTAATTGCTGAAGGAAACATTTCTGACGTCTAGTATTTTCACAATTTTCATATTGTCATTTAATATCGATGATTGATTTTTTTCCTGACCTGTAATTTCAAACCGTATATTTAGTGATTTTTTTTACTACCAGAAGACAGCCGCATAGGACGATTAGTTCCCTTTTCTATTAGCGGCCCCCGAAAGGGGAAAAGACGCTATTAGTTTTGTATGGCCTGTCTGTCCGTCCGTCCCGTTTAGATCTCAGAAACTAGAAAAGAAAATGAAGAAAGTAAATTTCCCAATCAGACCTTGTGATCTATAGGGCAGATGATGTAAAGGTCATCTACTTCTTTGGCCTACGATAAACGCTGTTGTCATGCGGCCAGCACAACGACCGACTTTACTTTTTTCCAACTAATGTCAGGTACCCATTAGAGCTGGGTGGACTCAGAAGTGCCCAAAGATTTCAAAACTAAAAATCCCAGTCTTCATCCGGACTCGAATCCGGGGAGACATCCCCCGGTTCAGAAGCCAAGCGCCTTATCGCTCAGCCACCGCGTCTCAATGTTAACTAATTCACGGTAATTAATTAATTTTGTTTTATCTAGGAAAATGGAAAAAATCGTAAAGTTTTTATAGATATGACTATAAATATGCAGTTCTTTCCATGAGAACTTTTTTAAAGAAGTATTTTTATTTTTATTATCCTTGTTCTGTCAGAGACAGTCTTTTCCATGTTCAAACAATGCAATCCAAAGTGTTTAGATTCTGTGAAAGCGCCCAAGTGAAACTCACAGTGTCTTTTTACTTTTCCTCTTCTAGGTGTAGACTTTACAAGACATCTTTTCACTTCCACAATGCCCTTAGGACACTGTTATTTTTGGTTTGTTGGCTGTGAATTCCTCAAGACGGTCTTTTCGTTTTGTGTTTGCGGCAACCCTCCCCCCCCCCCACTTGCACTTGCTTCATTTTATTATCTTCTCTTCCTCAATTCCCCCCCCCCTCCTCAGAACTGTTGAAGAATTCATACACACCACTCGAACATCTTCCTCTTGACGTGATCTAGCAAATGTCACAATCGCTCGTCTGATCAATGGGCACTTCTTGCAGGCATTGCAGTGGGGCTTAAACTCGACGGGTCTGGCTGCTGCCTCCGTCGCCTCTTTCATCCTGAGGCGTTAAGGGCAAACATTTACTCGGTAAATTGTTTTGTTTACCTTTTTTTTTTCCTAGCTCACACTTCCAGACAAAAACTTAATTTTGATTTTTATCACTTTCGATAGTGATGGATCACCCAGCTTGTAACCTATATATTTCCAAACAGTTCACAACTTTGCTTGTTGACAGTAGTCTCCACCATAAAGTTCCTCCAGTATAATAATAACAATAAAAGGCAAGTCTTTGAGTTGGAAGTATAGTAAATCAGTTCTTTACAAATATAGATGTTTACAGTAGGATAGTTCAAATAGGAGCATAGTGTTTGAGATATTCTGTTAAAAAAATAATATCCAATTAAAATATATTTGTATGTACAATGGATACACCAAATTAGTTGTTTTTTGTTGTTGTTGTTGTTGTTGGTTTTTTGTAAAGAAAATAACTATTTCTTTCATTAGCGCATGCATAGTAATCCAGAATGAAATGAATATGAAAAAAAAAAGTTAACTTTGAACCAGAAAAGGTTTACCTTATTGTGAATAAAATATACATTTAAGTAGGACAATAATAAGCTACACTTACGGACGTTTATCCCAATGATTTTCATTAAATTTATGTTCCGCTATTTTTTTTTATTGTTCTTCCTTTCCTACTCTTTCTTTCTTTTCCTATCTCTCTCTCTCTCTTTCTATCTCTCTATCTCTTGCTTAGTCAATCTTTTGTCTCTCTCCTTGATTAAGCCTTGGGAATGCTAAAAATTAATATTTGCAAGAGAAATACCTATGAAAGAATTCGAACATTTACCTAAATACTTTTATTTCTATCCCGTGCAGGAACAAAGTTGGGAATTTGATTTTGTTATAGTTTTGATTTTAATGTTTCATATTTTAAATAGTTCTTGAATTGTGCAACTGGCAGCCTCTTAAGTTCACGTTTATCAAACTAGTTTTGTATCATATAATGTGTGCAACTACAAACTTAATGTTTAGTTACATGTTTTCTATAACCGTAGAGAAGCGAATTATCAAAAAAAAAAATTAAAAATCCCTAAACAGGAAAAAAAAACAAGGCTTATCTAAATGAGAAGAGCTCCGCCCTTAAAACTATATCTATCAATAATGTACAAGTTATTTACCTTGTTCGAGCTCTAACAAAAAAACAAATTACAAATATTTAGTTGATTAAAGGGTATTTTTTTAGTCATTCATGATTTCTACAATACAATAAATTGTTGTTTAAAGTATCAACTTGATCGGAGAATGCATGAGGGAGGTATAGCGTTAACAATTATTTAAGGAGACAAAACACAACAAATTTAGCCATATCTGTGAATACTGAAGGATTAGTTTCCCTTGTTGACTAATTGTTTATTTTAGCGGCCCCCGAAAGGGGCACAGACACTATTAGTTTTGTGTAGTCTGTCCATCCGTCCGTCCGTCCTTCCTTCCGTCCGTCCCGTTTAGATCTCGTAAACTAAAAAAGATATTGAAAAAAAAAGAAAACTGTCTTTGTAGCCTTGTTTTATGTCAATGAATAATTTTGCCAAGTTTCAACTTGATCCGATTCATATCTTGTCTTTGTCAATGAATAATTTTGCTAAGTTTCAATTTGATCTGATTCATGTCTTGTCTATGTCAATGAATAATTTTGCTAAGTTTCAACTTAATCCGAGAATGGGTGTGGAAGAAATAACGTGTCCCCCCCCCCCCCCCCCCCGATATAAGCTTGTCTCCTCCGTTTATATGTTCCCAAACTCAGAAATCGAAAGTTCTCTAATTTTCTTCTACCGTAAATAAATCCTCTCCTTTTCATCAATTAACTTCTCTGTGTAGAAACTCGAAGCTACTAGATTGTATACAACTTCCTGTTGAAAAAAAATGAATATTTACTTTTTGTAAGGAAATAGCAATAGTATACAAAAACACAAACATGACATACACCTAATATATGCGCATTTATATGGAAACACACATACACAACCTAGTATAAAGTTAGACAATTAAATTCACTGTTGTCGATACACGAGCACAGCCATAAACCCACAAATAAAGACGAAAATTCAGGAAGTTGCCCCTCCCCTTTTCTATTTTATCAAAATATTAAGACGAACATTAGAAGACTGTGTCCATCTCCAAGTGGACATTTGATTTACTTTGGCGACTCCAGACGGAGTCTGTCTGCTGCCAAACGTCCAATATACAGAGAGAATGTAATCTAGAGAGGACAGCTGTTTTCTAGCAAAGCGTTAAAAAAATGGGTGGAAAAAAAAACCCACACAGTTAATTGGAAACAAAACAAAGAAAATACCTAGGAGTATTTATTTTAATCCAGATCGAAAAGATCGATTTTAAAACTATTTTTTCAACTCTTCTTGTAGATGTTGTTTACTTGCACTTAACATGTTTCTGCTGCCGCGTAAACAAATAAACCCAGCAGACGAGATTGGTAGTTGTTTTTCTTTATTTCTTTATAGATTGTATGAGATTTTCATGTGATTAAAAAGTTATTATAACTGTCTTTAATTAACTCAGAATTGTCTATGGAGAGAACTACAGCTTTTAGGTACACCACTTCGTGCAAATATTTCTTTTATTTCTGTTTACATCTTTCCCATAAGTGACCATCTTTGTATTTTTAGCGGCCCCCGAAAGGGGAAAAGACGCTATTAGTTTTGTGTGGCATGTCCGTCCGTCTGTCCGTCCGTCCGCCCCGTTATATTATGTACTATATTTACACACAAAAATGTTTATTATGTTATTTTTTTAAAGAGAGAAAATCTATTTAGTATGCATATAAGTCAGACATAATTTAAAACAACAATTAATAAGTAGTTTTTCATATTATCGCGTGTACAGTAGTTGGCAAAGAACTGCAGAATACTTAACCAAAGAAACAAAATATTTTTTTTACGGAAATGTTTTATTCTTGAGGAATAAGATATTGACCCAATTAGATAATTTAGATATTCTTTATATGACATCAGTTAGGCCAGGTTCACAT